>NW_026623488.1:494832-504113 GCF_030028575.1 Malurus melanocephalus | reverse complement strand
TTTTTGTTTTTTAAATTACTTTAATTGTTCATGGTGTGCATATAACAGCCACTGCAGATTTTGCCCAGCTCCACTGCATGTGTGTCACTACAGCACATCAGTTGGCAGATACGAACAGTCATACTGCACCCCTTTTGTTGGTCTGTCACCAGCAACTTGTTTTTTCACTAAGCTTTTTGTGGTGGATTGACCCTGGCTGGATGCCAGCTCCCCATTATAGCTGCTGTATCACTGCCCTCCATGACTGGCGAGGAAGAGAAAATATAACAAAAGGTTCATGAGTTGAGATAAGGGCAGGGAGACATCACTCACCAATTCTTGTCACAGGCAGAACAGACTCGACTTGGGGATATTAACTGAATTTATTACTGATCAAAATCAGAGCAGGATGATGAGAAACAAAACAAATCTTAAAAAAACCTCCCCCCACTCCCTCTCTCCTTCCTGGGCTTTGCCTCCTCTCCCAAAGGGGTGCAGAGAGGCAGGGAATGGGGATTACAGTCCRATCATCACACATTCACTTGCTCAAGGGAGAGAAGTCCTTCCCCTGCTGTATGTGGGGTGCCTTCCACAGGACACAGTTCTCCACTGACTTCTCGAGCCTGAGTCCTTCCCATGGGATACAGTTCTTCACAAACGGCCCCAATGTGGGTCACTTTTCCACGAGGTCTTTCAAGAACAGCCTGTTCATCAGTATCATCAGTTCCACTAGGAAACCTCCAGTGTGGGCTCCTCTCTCCATGGGTCTGCAGGATCCTGCCCATCATGGGCCTCCTGTGGGTTCACAGCCTCCTCTCAGGCATCCACCTGCTCCAGAGTGGGTGTCCTCCATGGGCTGCAGGTGGATCAGTGCAGTCCCACTGACCTCCCTGGGCTGCAGGGCACAGCTGCCTCACCCTGTTCTGCACCATGGGCTGCAGGGGAAACTCAGTTCAGGACCTGGAGCAGCTCCTGCCCCTCCTCCTCCGCTGACCTTGGCATCTGCAGAGTTATTCCTCTGACATATTCCTCTCACCCTGCTCTTCTCTGAGCACAACTAAATCTGTGCAATACCTTTTTTTTTTTTTTTCCTTCTCAAATCTGTTCTCAGAGGTGTTGTCACCATCTCTGATTGGCTGAACCTTGACCAGCAGTGGTGCTAGAGCCAGCTGGCATTGGCTTTGTCAGACATGGGAGAGGCTTCCTRCAGTTTCTCCYTGYAGCCCCTCCACTACCAAAACCTGTCCATGCAAACCTAGTACACTTTTGAATTCTATTATTTGCTGTGATGCATAATTATGTTTGGTTTGTCTGTCACTGTTACATTAATTGTTTCTCAGATAAGGTTCTACTCCCAAATAACTTATAATTTTTCCTTCCAAAAAATTGACATACCATTCTTTAGCCTTGGCTATCAAAAGCATGTCTATATTTCCAGAGAACTTGCCATATTTTCTGAAGTGTGTTGTGCTCAGTGCCATTCAGAGCTTTCAGAATTTAAGATTTTTTTTTTTCTGCTTTCACTCTCTCCAAATAGCCAGAGTCCAGTTTTGATAGCTGTCCAGTACTGAATGATTTATTTGGCTAGCAGACACGAATCATTAGGTTTCACCTCAAACTCTCCAAACATAAGCAAGCTAGAAGAACAAATCCTTTTCCTGAGCTATGCTGCAAGTCACTTATCAGCRTCCACCATTATCTGGTTTTATTCCATCACACAGTAATTGGTTTGCAGCCTTTGCAGCCCTTACAGCAACATTCCATCAGCCATTCTTGCCTAAAGCTGTTTGGAGCCTGGCTCAAATTCTTCTCTTTTACATRCAGTCAGACATTTCAAAAGCAGCTGCAAATTTTCCAGCATAACTTCAATCCATCCTGTGGTTTCCTGGGATCCCCATCTTAGAACAGTGTTCTAAAGAAAAGCTTTAGAAAAAAGTACTACAGACTAATGAATATTTGTATCTTGTTTGCATTAACAATGCATAGGGCAGTTTAAACTTAATGTTTAAACTTATTTTGCATTAAAAGCTTTTAGTTTAGATTGAGTTTCATTTTCTAAGTTGCAATGATGCAGCATGTGTGGCTCTTTCACAGTGGAAACAGAATGRCAGTGCTTCTAGCAGGAAACAAATTGCCTTCCCTTCAGCTCATAATATGTTTCTAGCTTGTCTGGTAGAAATGAGAAGAAAGAGGACTTCAAGGCCTCAAAAGTCCTTGGAAGGCACATCAAAACACCMCAAACTTAATTTGCAAAATTTGCAAATGCTTAAAGATGTTTAAAAAATGTTTAAAGATGTTTTTCATTTTAGGGTCTCATTTCTTTATGCTTTCTGACCAAGTTGACATTGACATCAGTTTTATATACTGTAAGCCTACAAGGTGAATTCTGGTTTAGAACAAAGGATTGGGATGTGTACCATGGCTAAATGCACTATTAAGTACAGAATAAACATCTACACAATGTAATAATGCAATCTTCTACCTCATTGTGAAACACAGGTTATAGAGAAAATTCTAAAAATATGTTTCATTTATTTTGTTGTTTGGGAGGGATTTATGTGGATTGTTTTTCTGTCTCATCACTGTTGCCCCTTGCTGTGCCCTTCTGAAATTCCAAGAATATAAGATGGGAAACCAAACCTTAAGTGGGTTGATGACATGAAAATTGTAGTAGGACAAATAAGCGATATAAAGAGTTAAAAATGATTCAAGCAACTTGATCAGGTGATGAGAGAAACATGAATTCTTTARAAACTGACAGCTTCATAAGAAAAATGTCATGCTGCTTTTTTTCCCCATTTTCATTATAGTAGTAATTACTATCTCAACACCAGTCATTTCATGGGGATTAATGACCAGCTGAGGATAATGACCCTCCGCTTTATCTTGAATAATCAACTTGTGCCCATTTATCACTAATCTTCTGAAATTACTCAGCACTCCAATTGTATTACTTATTTATACAGAAATTTGGTAAACATGCATTAAAAACCCCTGTAATGTTTCAAAATTATTCTGTTCRCATCCATTGCACCAATCTTTCTCTTTTCCACCTCCTGATTTAATATTATACTGCACAAGAGGCAAGGATCTTGTTTGTGAGSCTATTTATGAACAGGGGAGTGCATACAAGTTTCAAAATTTCACCTGGCTTTTTGATATTAAAGTACACATGTAATACTCAAATTAATGCAGAAATCTATTTTTAATAAATTGCTTGAAGAGACCTAATCCAAGCAGAAACTCAGTTAAAAGAAAAAATGCAGTGGTTGGAGACAGGAGTTGTGTTCTGCTGAGTGCTGTAGCTCTGTCGTGGTTTCCCTCCCATGGACAGCCTCAGTACCACACAACCACTGGTTCACTCCCCTGCAGTAGAACAGGTGAGAGAATTGGAGGAGTAAAAGTGAAGAAAACTTTTKGTTTGARATAAAAACAGTTTAACAGGTAAATCAGAATCTGCACCTGCAAGCAGTGCAAAAGAAGGAATTAATTCTCTGCTTCCCAGCAGCAGGCAGGTGCTCAGSCATTTCCAGGAAAGCAGAACTCCATCACATCTCACGATTACTTGGGAAGACAAGCGCCATAACTCCCAGTGCTTCACCCTGCCCCTTCCCTCTTCTTTCCTCCAGCTTTTATGGCAGAGCATGGTGCCATATTKTGTGGAACATCCCTTTGGTCAGTTAGGGTGAGCTGTCCTGGCTGTCCCTCCCAGATTCCTGTGCACTCCCARGGTACTCACTGGTGGGGTGGTGAGAMGTGCACRAGAGGCCCTGGTGCTGTGAAAGTGMTGTTGAGAAAAAACTRRAACACTGGTAYGTTGGCAACACTGTTTTCAGCACAAATCCAAAACATAGCAGCRTACAAATTACTRTGWAGAAATTTAACTCTATCCTAGCCAAAACCATACAAGCTTAGATGACCACAGGTCTGMTTGTGAGAATTGCTTCAATGTTGTTTTGCAGGAAGAGAAATGGTTGCAGTGCATGACTAGAAGGAAGCAGGCTTCATAATCAAATGCATATAGTTGTCGCATAAAATTTTCTTCGGCAAAATCTATTCCATTGTTACTGAAATTCTAGAAATAGAGAAGCAACTAATTTTTTTTTAGTTMGAAAGAGCTATTTCATGAAGAGGAAAACTGTCAAGTCTGGCTCTAATGATAGCTATACATTTTTAACTACTCAAAGAATAGCTCAAGGTATTATTCACAGAAGGATTGTATAGCTCAGGAATGACAGCAAATTTCAAATTGTGCTTGTTTGAGGTAGCCCTCATTTGTATTTGGTCTATGGTCCATAATTTGAAAATAGAAATGCATTAGTGGAGCATTTTCCTCCCTTCAAATTCTTACCATGTTAATTAAGTATTCTTCAACATTAATGTACCTCTTTAATTCTGTTAGATGACTAATAGATTCAAATTTGTACTTAGTTTAGTTAATGTTGTTTTAATGTTCTAGAACATACTGAGCTAGATAATAGATGACAGTAAACAGATCTAACACTCCTAGAATCTAAAGTGGATCTTTTGACTTGGTGGTATCTATTGTGATTTAAGCCATTCRGCTCCTTTTTTATTCTCGCCTGGAATCTCCTCCATTAATGTTGCCAGGTATTATCTGTTCATTGTTTTCTTCTCCCAAATGGTTGTCCATGCAGATTCCTAGTTCTTCACACACAAAAGATGATTGTTTTGGCCAGCAAGTCATACCAGCATTCTTTTGAATTATGTTTCTCCTCAGAGAGGTAGAAAAGTCTGCTAAGGCTCCGAAGTATTTTTTACTACTTCTACTATTACTACAATCATGATGATGGTGATTCTATCATCATCATCATCATCATCATCATCATCATCATCATCATTATCTTACTACTTGCTAAATATTCCCGCTGCAGTTCTGATGGCTGCCAGCTGGGGGTCTGTGTGGCACTGTAAATATTGCAATCTCTTTCCACAGATCAGCAGTCGCTTCATCTTTTGAGTCAGCTGTCCTTCCACTAAGAGGCAGTATTGGYCTATCTTTCCTAAGTCACACATCCCACAGAAATTTAAAGCAACAAGAAAACTTGGTGTAGCAATTGATCCTAGCTTTAATTTCATCCAGTTCCTGGGGTTAGRCAGTGATTAATATTTGTCACATTGATGAATAAAGAGTTCCAATGACAAACATTTGGCCAAGAGATGGATTAAAAGACGCTGGATAGGGTTCACTGCTGCACATGGCGGTAGTCAGACTGTGCCTTTTCACACTTGYTAGAGACATAATTTTTACCACCTTWTTACGTCTGCACAGATAATGGCTGCATKGAGAAGATACATGCACCAGGGTTCATAATAATGGTAGAAATCCACAGGCATCATGACTTATAAACTGAGAAAAATCTGTTATTTGGATTCTTGGTTATTAGCAGCTTTTTGTATCAAAACCAAATGGTCAGGTGTGAAAAACTTACTACTAACTGTATTTTCAAAGAGTTGCAGAAATGGGTGACCCGTAAGCTAATGACAGAATGAGGTTGATTTTTTTTTTTTTTCCTCCTGGTATTATAATGCCATAACAAGACATTTTTTCCACTTCGGTGAGTAAGTTAGTCTTTTTAAAATTTTTATTTTTGGCTTGTTTTTCCTGTGAGTCAGAATGATAGAGACTGTAGTGTTGCTCCCTAACTGTTAGTTAACATCAAGACTGCTAGATTTGGCTAGAATTAGGACTGCTAGGTATAAAAGATGGATAACCTGGCTGTTATTCATGACATTGTGTGGTGTAGAAAAGAGAAGTGACCCAGGGTTCCATCTGGTGCAAGAAGCAAAATAATCTGATTATGTGGTAGGACTGCCATTGATGCAAAACCTCTTCCTTCACTCAAGCTGAAGGTTGTGTTTAGCAATGGATATGTGGAAAGGTGCATTTCACCTCTTGCTGGAAAAAATGAGAGAGCAGGTGGCCTGAATTTAGGCTGACTGSTAGGTACCAAGTCATTGATACAGTTCATTGATGTATACACAAAATTATGTGGTCTCCTGGCAGTAGAAATGCCTGAAGTCCACACTGCCTGTAGAAAAAGTGCATGTTTATGAAGCTGTCTGTCAGCATTTGGACTGTGGGAATGACTGTTTTCAACAGCAGGCAGATGGCTCTGATCCCTCGCAGAGATCACATGCCCTGAGTTCTTAGACAATCTTATATGAGCTCACCATCTTTGAGTAGCAGCATCTGTCATCACAGACTTGTTTGGCTGAGATAAGATGGGTTTGCTTTTGCAGTTCTGAAGCAAGTCTTTCTAGCAGTTTGATGAAAAGATTTGAGAACAACTTCCTTGTGTCTGAGATGTCAGTGTGGCAGAATCCTTGCATAGGGCATAGATAAAGTCTGTCAATGAAAATCAAATAAGAAGGCAACTTCCTACTTAAGCTGGTTCTGAAAGCTCAGTGTAGCCTGGAATAATTTCTTGTGCGAGCATTCTTATACAGCTGCTGTGAACACTTTCAGTTGAAGTAAAGAGGAAGTTTTTTGATTTGGTTTGGTTTGGGGTTTTTTTGTTTTGTTTTGCTCGAGGTTTTTTTTCTGGGTGAGGGGGAGTTGTGGATGTTTTTTGTTGTTGTTTTTGTTTGAGGTTTTGTTGGTTGGTTGGGGATTTTTTTAGGCTTTAATGGTTTGGGTCATGTGGGGCAGTTTAGCTGATAAGAATGCAATACCCTTCCATGTCACAGCAAGATGGTGTTGAAAAGCACTTTGGGAACTCTTAGGCTAAATAAAAGATGATCTGAAAGTTTTGGGATAAATGGAGAATGAGATTTACCTCAGTGTTCAGAAATCAGGGCCATACAGAGATAAATTCTTTTTTATCTGTTTCAAGATCTCCTTAATGACTATGGCTGGAGGAGTCATAGTTACAAAGGTAGGTGTTTTGATATAGCAGTGCAAGATAAAACAAAAGCTATTCCAGGATGTCAGTATAGTACTAATAGACAGGATGTTCCTCTAAGTATTGTAATTGTGTCCTTTTTCCTTGAATACTCCTTCTGCCAGCAGAATATGTGGTTACTGATAAGGGAAAGTCAGATCTTCATGTTTCTGRCATAGTAGTCCATAAAGATAATTCTTAGGTCTCATCATAGTATCAAATCCAATTTTCAAAGTTAATTTGAAAGCTTTTATTAAGACAAATCATGGGAAATTTACATAAAAAGAAGGAATAACTGTTTATTTTACTGTGACATTGTCTCTGTAAACTCTCTCAATCTCCTGAGTTTTTCCACTTTTCTATGGAGTTTTACAGTTCTAGAAATCTGTGCCATGGAAGGAACTGAAGTGAATTAAGTAGTGAATTAAGGCATTGAAAATAAGAAGCTTTGATCTACCTTTCTTGCTCATGTTAAAAAAAATTCTAGTTAATTAATTTTCTTTATTAACTTGTGTGTTATAGCAAGGATTTAAGATTTGGCCATGAAAGTACCTTCTTTTCATTCCCTCCCTCACAGGCATGAATTTCGTCCTTCACCTAACCAATTTGTGCCAGTGTCATAATTAAGAAAAAAAAAAAAACAAACAACAAACAAAAAAAAAAAAACCTCAGCAGTAGGTATATGCTTAACAGTAGCCTTAATAGAATACTGAAATATCTGAAATATTGTCAGGTCAAGTCTAGACATCAGACCAGAAAGTGATTCTGTCTCATCATTGTAAAGTAATGCCCAGGCAAAGAACTAATAAGAGAAAGCTGATGAGATAGAAGCTAGGGAATGAGGACACATCTAATAGAGAGCCAAGAACATCAGGAGACGGAATGTAGGAATTCTAAAAAGGATATTGGTATGGGGAGAGGGAAGAACCACCTGTAGCTGGGGCTGACCAAGAGAAGATAGAATGGTTGCAGTAAAAAATGTTTTGCGGTGAGGGCAGGTGGTGGAAAGGGCAGACACACAGAACAGCAGCCAGGCTCAAGAGCTCAGACAAAAGGGGATCCAGGGATACCTTGTTGCAGCCTTTCAATACTTAAAAGGGGCTTATAAGATAAATATTTTACCAGGGCCTGTAGCAACATCATAAGGGGCAACAGTTTTAAACTTAAAGTGGTAGATTTAGATTGGAAATAGGGAGGARGTTYTCTGTGGTGACAGTGSTGARATGCTGGAACAGGTTGCCCAGAGAAGCTGTGGATGCCYCATACCTGGAAGTGTTTGAGGTCAGRTTGGATGGGGTTTTGAGAACCTGATCTAATGAAAGGCTTCCCTGCCCATTGCTGGAGCACTCGACTACATCATCTTTAAAGACCTTTTCCAGTCACAACCAATCTGTGATTCTAAATTTTGCACAGATACAATGCCCCATCAAGTATTATGTTATCCACATAGTGGGCTGAGTGGAAATTTACTGTCAGCCTTTATTCTATATGTTTTGTGTTTTCTTAAGTGCACTCAACTTCACAACTTTAATAACAGTCTTTTGTCTCAGGGATTTCTTTCTACACTTGATGAAGTGTGTGTGCAAAGCTATAAACTATTTTTCATATTTTTCCTTTCCTCATTCCTTAGTACTTCCTTATCCTACAGTTCTTCAGTAATCAAAATAACATTGSTTCCTGAGGGATCACGTGTATACAGGAATGCTTCCAAGGCCTTGGGTGTCTGAGTTATTTATATTGTATACAAGTAGYCAGGGAAAATTTTAGAAATTTTAAAAATCTTACTGGGATTGAAGACTGGTGAAATTTTGAGACAAAATGGAAATGACCAGTTTTACTTTCTCACAGCATCGATTATGAGAAATCTTTGAATCATACTTTCGTTAAAAAATTATAACAATGCATTTAATCTTGATTATGAGACAAGTTTCACCAACATAAAGCTGACCAACACAACCCATGACTTTCTGTGCTAATTTTCTATGTTGTAGGCTAAAGAGAAATTATARGAGAAAGAAGTGATRYTGAAGAYTTGCTTTCAACTAGTTCKCCATAGKGCTGAAGTCTCTAGACATGTTGCAYCAGCAMCATAAGTTAAAGCTGTCCCACARATACATTATGTTGCATTCAGGCTYCATTGGTTATCTGTGGGAGACCTTTGCACCATGCTGCTCTAATTCTATTTGTGTGCTGTGCAGACTAGTCCATAAATTTTGAGTCAGAGGATCATTAGACAAACTAATTCCCTGTGTGTGGCATAAGTGATTGAATTTCACCCAGAGATTTCTGCATCAAACTGTTGTAAACTATGAACTAAAACCGTGTTGTTTGATAGAATTTTGAGGTTCCTTGGCTTCTACATCATGCTCATTTCTGCTGATAGCACAAAGATTGATC
>NW_026623488.1:462449-494735 GCF_030028575.1 Malurus melanocephalus | reverse complement strand
ATGTGATTCTAAACAAAGGGTTTGGAATTGTTCCTAATGAAGTCAGACTGCCTGTATTTCAGCTGAAGCTGATTACTAAAGAGTCAAGCTTTGCCCAGTGAACGGGATCCATATGGAATACCAATATGGAACAGCTTCAAGTATCATTTCAGGATAATACTCTTCATCTTTGTTTACAGCATAAGCACTTTACAAGAARCATTGTGAAAGATACTTCCAGGTTTATACATTAAGAAAAAAGCACAATTCTCAACAGTACATATTTTCTATTTTTAGAATTTTTTCAAGCTGTTGCCTGGTCAGGTTTTCTGGAATGGTAGTTCAGTAGCCTTATTTATATTCATGTGTGCCTTCTGTATAAAGAAAAAGAGCTTTGTAATATGACCAGACAGAAAATATATGTAGATTCACTGTACCAGAATTAGAAACAGATTAAATACCATCAGTATGATTTTAATATTTAGAAGATATTTCACTTCTTATGTTTGGGTAATAGAAAATTCTAATGCTGGTGTGACATGTTAATAGTTATTATTTGCAACTGGAATAGCTTCTGAAATCACTGTTATTTTAAAACCAGCTGGTTTTACTGCTATTTCTGTCTTGATATTATATTTTTGTCTTTAGCCACACATTGTATAGATATGTGTACATAAAATGAGCCATGTACATTTATATRCATTTTATAAACACCTTCATTTTACTATTTAACATACTTAAAYGAATTAAATACATGCTTTGCTGTTAGTCAAAAGTACTTAAAAACACTTCCAGAATTTCAATATTTATTTACTGTGTTAAATGTAGATGAAAATGTCTCACTGCAATAGCAGAGAAGTTATGTTTTTTTCTACGGTTTAGTAAGGAATTCTTGCTAAGTGTAAGGGCTTTTCTCTACAGTTGCTACTCTGACAATCACAACTGTTGCAAATAACCAGGATGATTATCTCTGTTGAAAATTACTAGCTTTATAATTATCACATGATTACTTCTAAGTGATTTGATACACATGTATGTTGTGTACTTTTTTCTTTATTTTTTCCCCCAGTGGTTTGTTTGTAACTTTAAATAGCTAATTAGCATTAATTCCATAACAATTTAAGTGTATAATTTTACCYTTGTGACTTCAGTGCCCCAAATTGKGAAGCAGTGAAAAAGGGCCCAGTGGACAATGCAAAAAAATAACAATAGTAATAAAATCGATCCTCTTTTCACATAAATGTAATGTTGTTGAGAGTCATCAGGTGCTGCCGTTGCATCTGTACAATGATGCAATATTGATAACAAAGGTCTGTTAGGGGTCAAGGCCGATCATTGCTAAGGCATTCCCTGCAGGTAGCTGCAGTTTATCCCATGAATCACCATAGATGATGCATTTCCTGCAATGTTGCCACTAAAAATCAATTTCTATTCTAGTTCAGAGTGTTAGTTTTGCTTTGCTAGAATGAAGAGAGGGAATGCATAATGGTTAAATCTGATGGATTATAAAGCAAATCCACACTGTTTATGACTGCCAATGGAATTGATTACACGGATATTTTATCCAAAATTCTTCATTTAAATTCAACCTTGATATGTTCTACTCAAATAGTATATGAATTCTAATAATAATTTTCCATTGAAATAGCATATAACCAATCTACACTTAAAGTAACCTATTTTAATATAATTTTTTTTCAGAAATTTCTTGTCATTCTAAATTGTCAGAGTGCATCGAATGCCTCAGATATACTTTTGACTGTATTTCAAGTGTGTTTKGAAGTATCATTGGTTATATTTTGTTGGGATTTGTATGATGTCAATTCATAATTTATGGCATTGTTTTTGTTGAGAAATATAGCTTAATTAATTACTTTTACTCTGTTTTTCTTAATATATTTTTTGTGCTTTTAACTTTGAAGCAAATATTGTGCTTGTTTTTGTGACTGTGAGAAGTGGAATACTAGCTACTGACCAGAGAGGAGTAGACTTTTCTCCAGTAACTCCAAGTAATGCAGTGGATTGGTGGCATATGCAGTCACCAAGGCTTTAAACCAGTAAATCAGTGGTCTTTCCTGTTTCTTTCCCAATGTTCACTAGGATTTTTTTTCCCTCTCTGGCTGCTGACATGCTGACTGTTGTGGGAAAGAGCTGATGCATTTTGCATGTAGAGCAACCAGTGGCCATAGAAGATCCATTTTCTAAACTGTTAGCTGATWTATGTCATGAGCACATAGATGCTCTCCACTGAGACCAGCTTCCATTGTGTTTCCCACTGTATGAAAAGTAACAAGAGCTGGTTCTGATATTAGTGATTTCTGTATGGCTAAATTCTGTATAGACAGAATAGGTAAAGCCTGTTTAGGGAAACACAGAAAACAAAAATCAGTTGCTCAATACCATTCAGCAAATCGCCAGCAAAGTTGAGAATGGAATGGACATTTCCTGGGTGCAGTCCAGTTCATAACTRGTATCCTTCAAGGTGAGTAGCCCTTTTTTATCATATGTTTGTCTTCTTTAATGTAACCTACACAAAAATTAGAGAAGGAGTCATAGCTGTACTTACTATTTAGCTAATTGAAAAAAGTCTTGTGAAGTGTGGTACTAACCCCATGTTGAAACACTCTACTGGACTACAGCTAACTTTTGCTGATTGGTGAGTTAAACTGTGACTTATGCAAACGTTTCTTTCAGTTTGCTTGGCTTCAGTGGAGTACCTGAGATTATGTAGTATTCTGCTTTYTATTATTCATGCACTTACTTTCTACAGATATCTGATTACAAGTACTTTCTCAGAAGAATTTACAGTGTATGTATTCTGTAGTCTGATTTAATATGTAAATTGTGCTCTGTCTGAATCATTTCCCAGTCTCCTCTCACACCCCTGAATAATCAAATGTTGACATCGGACCAAATAATTAGTTTTATTCCATAAGGGAATTCCTGTTTACAGTCACAGAATAATATGTGTTTGAAGACTTTTTCTTATGGTCATTGTAACTTTGTGGGATTATTGCCTGGTTATCAGTTTTTCATGTCAAGAAACTTGACTAAGGAACCTTTGGAATTATGTTAATTAAAGGAGGAAGGCCGACAAATTTCCATGTTGTAAGCAGCAAAGCTTCTAGCAGTGAATTCCCCAAACTGAATAATAGACACAATTTTAGAATGTATGAATTCTGCCCTACTTTTGAGTAAGAACTAGTAATTCTGAATGACTACATTTCAGGAGATGTGAAAAGAGGAAGCCACTTGAAAATRTTTGGGTTTGACTGTATGAATTCACCATTCATTTGAATTAAAAAAAAACTTCCCAGTTGAAGGTTTCATCATTCAATTTGTCTAGACAGATAACAGCAATTGGAAACAAAGGTCTTCTAATTAATTTTGCTCCGTGACTTTAGTTTCCTTAGCAGGAAACTAAATCGTATGAATACTCTATGTTCGACTGTTCTCAACAGGAGACAGTGAGAATCGTAATGAGAGACAGTGAGAATTGTAATGAGAAAACTAGTAATTTAAAAATATTTGACATTTGAGTCCTCAAATTTCCTATCAAACAAAAATCTTATGTATATGGAAGTTTTGTGTCCATAATTGAACCCATTATCCACTGCTGTATTTTGACCTATGTTTCTAATTGCCACCAGTCAGGACATGTTCCCTGACTGAAGCTRTAATTGGATTTACTCAGTTTTGCTCAAAATTTAGGCTTGCTGTAACTTCATTGCTGTCTTTCRTCTGCCCCTGTCTCTGCTGATGCAATGGGAGCAAATACAGATAGTTTTTAGTTGTGAGTTTGCCTTAGCAATGGAATCTATAGTCAGTTACTATACAGTCAGTCCAACTCTTTACAAACAATGAAGACGCACTTTTTTTGTATGTATATATATATGTATTTATATATAATGTATATACATGATTTTTTAAATTYGTATAGTTGAAATCTTAGCAGTCTTACTTCAAGAATCATTATTAGTSTAGATGTGTTGCATGAAAAAGGTAGTATAATATTGCAGTTAAATTGCTTTACAAACACATTTTGCTTCTCCCCATTGGGGGCAGTTATGCTCACCCTTCCACTCCTCCTTAGTGTCCCAAGCTCAGTGGTTTGGTTCTGGTGGGGTTGTCAGCAATTGTAGTCCCGTGCTAGGAAGAACAGCATGTTCATATTGGTGGTTCCATTTTCCTCAATCTAGGATCCACCGTTTGGGAATTTTTCTATATTTGCTAACACACTTTTACCCCTTTGCCATTTCTTGATTTGCAGCCCCATGAGACACCTGGCTTTATACTGTATGATGCATTTGAAACATATTGGATACATTTGTTTGTTCTTTTAGATACCTCTAACCCCAGTTTTGTCYAGGTCTGCATTTTGTTACTGATCAYGGCTGAGTTGTTCATAGYTACCAGTGCCAAATCTGTGYCTCATTCCTTACCATCCCATASCTKAATTCCTCTATACCACATCCTGTGTTTTAGGGCACAGCTCTCTTAAGGCTCCTGCTGTCAGCCCAGGCCTCTATCTCTTCCTACTACATCCTTWTGTTGGTCTTGTGAGTGTCTCATTATACATTGAGTAACCACTTTTTACAGCTATCTGCATAAAACTATCCTTGTTCAGMGATAAATGAAAGTAAAACAAATTAGAGGCATTGAACTGGTCAGTYGGAGGATTCACAAACACAGCTGTTGCAATTGAAAGAAAGATACATTCAGATAAAGCACAGCTGACAAGCCTCAGGACTTGTGAAGCCTTGGGAATTCAGCACAGAGTAYATGGCCTGTTGGTGGTGGTGGTACTGCTGTATCACAGAGCTGTAAGATTGCAGCTTCCAACACTTTTAAAWATGCACTGACTCTTGTTCCTGTACCCTGTGTACTGCTCTTAATGCCCTTGAAAGGTACAAGTCATTAACACTGTGGCAATCTTCCCATGTGTCAGAAAAGAAGGAAGATCTTGTTGCTGAAGTGTGGTGTCTGTGGTTTGGCTGTCGTGTGATCAGCAATACTCATTTAAAGAGGAGTCATTTTCAGGTTTGCTGAAATGGTGAATTGCAGTGATCATGTGGCTGAGCAAGCGGTCAGAGAGCTGTCCTTCAGAGCAGCAAGCAGTGCTGCTGCRGGATAAAAAGGAAAGGATGAAAATGGGAGATGCACCACACAAGACAGAAAATRAGTCTCTTTGCCAAGATGTGGTCTGAATGCAGAGGACTCACTGCCTGTGCATCTGGTGCAGCCTGCGCTGCAGGGCTGATGGATGGGAAGAGAGCATTGACTTTGTGAACTGAGCAGAACATGCTCTGTGGTGTTCCAGCAGTCTGTGGGGATGTTGGATTCTTGACAGCAGGGCTCCATGAGGAATAGTTTGATTATTACTGATTCTAGCTACTGAAGAGATCATGACTATGAGGATATGCTCTTGAAGAATGGGATGTCAGACCATTTCACTCTCTGAGCCTACTTATGGTTTTCTTACCTATTCTACTTGGTCCTTGGGCAGCATAGGGATGGAGTTGTTCCACAGGGTACCTTCTTGAGTTTCTGCCATAGTATAATATGTATAGATTCTACAAATTCTACAAATATATGCATGAAAGAATTGTAAMTGTAAATAGAGCCATTGAAACAATGTTTATTGACTTTATTTAGAAAGGTTTTTAAAAGTGATTTTAATCAGCAGTATCTGGAATCAAAAKTTTGCATTTCTTTAGCTTGATCATGATGATCAATGCTTTACCTTTTCTTAGGAAGGTAATGATACAGTGGAATTATACTAAATGATTTATGTTGACAGAACATGTCAGTTTGATGGAGTCGGTTTGACACTCTGGCCCACAGCCGATCACACATCATCCATGAAGGATTACATACCTGCTGTCAGTTGTGATCCTTTGTAATCCAACTGYAGCCAATGAAAATAGACTGTGGACAGCAGTGTGCCAAGCAGAAGCAGAACTGACCAATGTTTCACCGGTTGGCAGTGTTAGGGTGAATGGTCCTCTTCTGAAGACCTGTAGGAGCCAGCAGGAGCACAGTAAACCCCAGAGACTTCTGTCTACAATGCAATCTGTTARTCCTAAATGATGCTGTGCTGGATGGATCATTCCTGCAATTAGGTTTATATTGCAGARTAGGCATTAAATAAATGAGTGAGGTGTAACACTCTGTAACAGCAGACAGCTATTTTTAAAGATGTCTTCAGTGAGGCCTAAATTAAGGTTGACCTATTTGTCATCTTCACTTCTTTGAGACAGACATTTACCATGCTCCTTAACATGCAGTTTGAATACCCTCTCTGAATAAGAAAGCCTGGCAGTCAATTAGATCTTATCCTTGRGTGACCTGCCCACTGACTTTCAGAAAGATTAAATGATGATGCAATAATAGTGATTTTCTTAATTGAAAAATAATTATAGAATGGATGGAAATAGGTGTTTCTGACATGAAGGAGTAATGGACAAGGAAAAATGTCGTACTCCAGTTAATCAACAGTGAACTAACTTCTCATAGTTCACTTCTCAGTAAGAAGTGACTGCTGAAAGACAGGCTGGTGGAAATCAGTGGTACAAAACATTTTTACCAACAGGAAACTCATTTAGTGTTCAGATTTCACTAGGCGAAACTGAGTGTACTTGACAGAGCAGAAGTTTGGGACAACTATTGAAAATTTTCAGTAAATTCACAATAAGACAATAATAATTGAGCTCTGTTCTGCTGAAATCACTATACATTGTGGAGTATTTGAATATCTGATCAGGCCACCTCTCTGCAATTTCACTTATTAAGACATGAGACTGCCCATATTCACAAAATAAGTGTTATAAGTATTTCTAAGAATGAGTCCCCTCCCTCATGCATTTTCTGAATCATGTACCTTTGCATCTAACATTGAGGTCACACACATTGAGGTCATATTGCTATAGAACCTGGRGATCAGCAAATTCCTACAAGGGAGRAATTCTTGCAGCTTYTTCTTGCYAATGTAACATAGAAAAACAGGTAAAAATGGCTGAAATATGGAACTAGTACAGCAAACTAGTACAGTATCCTGGTGAGTACTCAGAGTAGACTCTGTGGAAGCTGCCACTATAGAGGCATTTTGGAAGCTGACTGTGCCCTAATGCAGGATGTCTGGAAAGTATGTATAATTTCTAAACAAATTGAGTTTTCTCAGAGTTAGTATCGGGAGAAAGATAACCTCCACATAACCAAAGCTATGCTCAACTGATCAATTCTTAAMCTAATCTTTTATCACCTTCTGTTTCAATTGCTTCATGTATTCCTGCTTGTTTTTGTCAGCCTGTGAGGAGAAGATAGTRTACTTACATGTAGGRGAGAGATTAATTTCCTTCAGGCTATTTTTTGAGRTTTGTTATTTGATTTTGTGTATTCCTYTGTAGCTGCACTCTTCTTTTGTATRCCTCAGAAAGATCKAGAAGATATTCTTAGTTCTTCAGCCAAACATGCTTGGCAACAAGCTGCATCTTTTGTTTAAAAATGAAGAGGGTTACCCATCTTTCTTGAAGTGTGATTGTTACCCCTATCTGGTCTCATTCCTRTTTATCAAAACTGCACATTGCAAATGTTCACTGTTTACTGTTTCAAAGAGACAAGACAAATGTACTGCACTCATATAAACTTAAAAAAATAATATTGAAGGRTATCCTGAAACAAATTTGAACATCATCTGTAAAAGAAAGCACAGTGAATTTTGTACTGAATTTCTGTAATCATCACTGCAGCACATACTGCTGTTTTTTTCCTAAAGCAAATTATATCTGTCCTCTCCACTAAAATGTGTTAAGTGCTTGACAGTAATTATTCTACATATTTGCTTCATTAGCAAGTAAAATATTAAGGCTTAAATACCCTTAATGGTAGGGACTGACATCCTGTAGCTTTGACTCATTTGTATGTTTTTAAAAAACCTTCTGATTAGTTGGTGTTTCAATATTAGTCTTTCACATTTTAGAGATTTTTTCAATTTTTTTTCCCATTCAGTTTTAGAGGAAGGTGAAGGTTATTACTATGTGTCACTGRGACAAAGTAGATGGAGGAGGAGGAGAAAAGAATCATGGCAAATGTTTTGAAATTTCATTATTACATTGGAGAGTTTTGTTTAGATGAGATAAGTCAGCTGTATTTTTGTAATGTATCAGAGGATGTAGTAGTAATTTGCATTCCTGTACAGCTTTCTATTTAAGGCTCTTAAGGGTTTTATAGACATCAAATAATTACATCTTTTAGCATCTAAACTAGCTAAAGATTAAGATCCTTATATCACAGGTGCAAAAGCTATACAGAGACAGATGACCTACCAATATCTTAGCTCTTTTATCCATAAACCAGAACTCTGGTGAAAGGTTTTGTTGAGTGAAACAACACATGTCATGGCTGAGAGCAGCAAATTCTTGASAATTGTTGTGGACCTATTTCACTTCAAGCTGTAAGGTCAAAGTTTCTTGATTTTTTCACTTGTGTTTTAGCAATTACATCATATTTCTTCTCTSAAAAAGATGATCTTACATCAAAGAATATTATTGTAATTATTTACTTGTTTGAAAAAAGGCAACAAGAGGCTGARGAGGGTCTTATCAAAGTGTGTAAAMTTCTGAAGGGAAAGGTGCAAAGAKGACAGAGCCAGGCTCTTTTCAGTGGTGCCCAGTGTYAGGACMAAWGGGCACAAAGATGAGAGGAGTCTCTGCCTGAACACATCTTCCCTGTGAGAGTGACCGAGCACTGGCACMGATTTTCCAGGGAGRTTGTGGCCTTTCCATTCTTGGAGCTATTCCACAAGCCCCTGGATCWGGTCCTGGGTACTGAGCTCAAGGTGGCCCTGCTTGAGCAAGGTGTTTGGGCCACAAGACCTGCAGATGTCCCTTCCATCCTCAGCCATTCTGTAGCTCTGTGAATTTCCATTATGAGCTTATAGCTGATCTGCAAAACCCAGAAGTTTAGAACTGGCCTGCAAAACTCAGTTTTTAATCACAACTGTGGATGTCAACATTTCCAGTTATAATCACAGACTGTTCTATACACAATAGTCATGAAGGAATATGAGAAAACTCTGCAGGCTGGCACTGGTACAGTTTTTTGGATGTGAAAATTCTAACTGCTCCTGTGTGATAGTTTTTCTTGATGGAACTGAATGCACATGGAATTACTTTCTTTTTGAATTTTTCAGTGGTAAAAGAAAAATGGTACAATACCCTATTGAAAAAAAATAAAATATATATAAATCGTGAAATGTGCTGTTTAAAGAGTCATTAACAACAGTCATTAAATCAGTCTTTTTTTTCCTTAGCTTGTCATAGTCTAAAAGGTTTTCTGTAAAGAATATTAGGAATGTGGAAAAAAAATTTACAAAATGTAAAATCAAGAATTATAGCATAAATCAGTCTTATATTGCTGATAATGTATTTTATGAAACTGAACTGACAAATGAAGAAGCATGGAATTGGTAACATTTCAGAGGGCTGGGAAAGATTTCTCAAAACCTGCTAAAGCAATGACCACAAAATGAATGCTTTTCTCATATTAAATTTTATGTATTAGATAAGGGAATTTACTTTTATTTATTAGATGGGGAGAAAATGGTAAAGTAAGCTGTATCTCTGTATCAAGGATTTTCAATGTATTCGTAACATCTTTTGCATTATTACTGCTTCCTTTTGTATTGCTTTCATGGTTTGTTTCTTTTGGTGTCTCTGTGTGCGTATTTCTCCAGATCTCAGAGATGGCTTTAGGGCCACTTGGAAGCACTCAGCTCTAGTGATCCTGCAGAAATATCTGTGCTCTGTGCAGCGAGTGTTGGATTCTACACAAGCTCTTGCGTCTTCCAGCTGAGCTTCTTGGAAAGTGTCATCCGTTGCTACACAGTACCACCTAACTTTTTTTTTTAATTGATGAATTTTATGTCAGTTGATCAATTTTCTCTGTATCCTTGGGATTAGAAAATTTATGTGAGGATTTTTTATTCTCATTACGCAGTAAAATCATATATTTTACACGATGTCTGGAACACGCAGGTAAAATCTGATCTGCTTTTTATACCATCATTAGTTTCAGAACTGAGTGGTAAAAATCTTCCCCATAATTATTCTTTCTAAATGTTAGGGATGTTATTTGTTCACAATAGAAGATATGTTGCTGTTTCAAAAAATTCTTGTTTGGTTCTKTTACTTGGTAAGCTGCAGATGTTCCAAGGTACAATCAGATGTTCTCCAAAACCTACTGACAGTCATAACCACTAAAATGTCATAATTTTTATTCACAGAATTTAGGGACATAACTGTTTTCTTTGAACTTAACAAGGCATGAAATACATGCCTTCTAAAAATGTTAGGTATATAAATGTTAACTCTCCAATTGTTATGTATTTCATTTTACTTGCTAATACTGTCAGAAGTGTCTTTGTTAGCTTTCTACAAATTTCTGTTAGCTTGTTAGCCTGCTCCTCAGGTCCAAATGTAATAATGTCTTATAAACACATTTAGACTTTTGTTTTTCCTTTTTGATTCTGGACAGTGTCATTTGCTTCCTGACTGTTAGCCTTTTTATTTAATATGCATTAGCCTGAAACATTCCATGAAAAATGTGTTGAAYGTGAATTTTAATATATTTCAGAAACTTAATAGGTATTAATAGAGCAATAATACAGTAGCAGACACAGACCAGATTACAGCTTGTAAATTACAGCCAATGTACTGAGGGCAAACACCATTAAGAAAACATAATTTGAACATTAAAGAGATTGTGTTTGTAATCAGGACATCTGCTAGAGTCATATCCAAAGATGCAGAGGTCCTCTATCACACTTCTTTTGCAGCTTGCATTTGTACAAGCCAATGTCTTCTTCTGTCTGATTGAATTAAGCATTCTAAAGTACAGCCAGAAGGATAATTGCTACAGGAATACCAGATACAGATGCAACTTAAGTGGAGGTAATGTTCATAAAATATGGTCTGCCCACAGGCTTGGACATGGAACCCTTTATCTGCATTAGTTGATGTAGTGAGTTCTGTCCCATGTGGGACCTCACAGAGAATGAAGAGAATTGGGTGGGTGCTTTGCTGTTTGCAGTCTCTTCCTGAAACAACACTGGCTTGTATCAATCAGCTAGAAAAGAACAGATTTGAGCTCAGTGTTGCTTGAAGAGGAAAGTGATCTTCCTAGCTGGGGCTTGAGCATGGCTGAAAATCAGACCAAGAATCATTTGCATTTTATATTTACCCAAGGTTTCTGACAGTTTGTCTGCTTTGAGATTTCTGCTAATCAAAGGAATCAGACCTTTCCAAGTCTTTCACTGATCCCTGTAGGAAATGTTGTCATTTTCCCAACCCTGTCAACATCTCCAAATGCTAAAGAAAAATTCCAAACCTGGGACCCAATCTCATGTTGCTAGAGTATCTTGAAAAGTTTTCTGGAAAGAAGGGRTGAAACTTGAAATGCAAGATTATGTTGCATTGGACAAAGTGCCTGAAAAGTGATGAAGAACAGGTATTTTKTATGTGTTCCAACCTTGGTTTGTGGGATGCAACTGATTTGCATCAGTTCTGTTGGTAGAGTTTGACAGGATGTCTATCAGTGGGAAACAATTTCTTTGACCCCCAAATTGCTTCATAGGAACTGGAATTTMAGATTATTAACAGGTCAGAGATGGTAAATGACAGGCAGCACTTACATAAAGATCTGTTTTCAAAGAAGTAAATGAGACCAGAAAGGCCAATTAGAAAGCTATAGACTAGTCATCTAACTAGAACATCAACACAAGCTCGCAGCTGTTTCATGTCTAGCTCTGCAAGTCATCAGTGACTTAGGCATTGATTTTCTTGGCAAACTGCTGAAATTCTTGAGTTTGCTCTCTACGTGATTCAAACACTAATAATGTACCATTTATATGTGTGAATCCTCTCTCTTTCCTTGTAACATCTTTCGGCAGTGGCTCTTCAGTGCCTCCTGCTGTGTTTTCCCTGTCTATTTTATTTTGTTTCTGTTTCTCTCTAACCTGGCTTTTGCAGGGAGCTCATAATCTTCTCCAAAAGTGGACTGGCTGCTTAGCTCTCCCACAAGGTCTCCACATGCTTCCTGCAAACCAGATCTTTCCCACCTTGAGGACTAAAGGGTGAGACTATTCTCAAGGTGTGTGATATTAATGAACTCCAGCACTTAAAAAGAACTTCCCCTTTTTTTTGACAATGACCCTTTAAAAACTACTTTTATACATGTGCATTGGACCAAAGAGCTAGCTAGGCTCTAAGTGTTCATAACTCCACATTTTGCTTAATTGAAAATATGAAGGCATTTAAGTTTCCAATTTATGCTTGCCGATTATACTTGCCTGACAGTAGCATTGTACACTGATAGAAAGGGACAGGAGAGGAAGTGTCATAGTGTTATTGCAGTGTCAGGGTGTTTTCTCTAGATGATCAGCTGTATTTTACCTCTGGGCTTTATTTCAGGCTCCAAACCTAGTTTCATGCTATTCAACCTATTCRTGAACCCTATTTTTAGAGCTTATATAGAGATCATGGCAACTTACCAGAGTGTGAACCTGTCGCTCCATCTATGCTCTGACTCTGCCTGATTTACAGAGACAGCACTTCATTATTCTGCACAAACTCCATGACCAGAGTGGAAATGCTACTGGTGCATTGAAGCGGAATGTTTGGTTTGGAAGTGACAAAAGAAGGGTTTTCTGTTGTTCAGACATCACAAAAAAAGGGGAAGGTTTCCAGCCCTTGAGGGTGCTGGACAAAGAGCATCCTATTTGCTTTTACCCTACCTCAGCAGGAGGTACCCAAGAGATTCAGAGTCCAGAACAGCAGTCCAGAACAGTCCAGAACAGACGTGCATTAAGCCTTTTTCTGAAGTCTGGAATCTCCAGTCTGTCAAAGCCTCCATTCCCAGGCTTAAGTTATCACCCATTTGTCCTTCCCTGTGTGCTGGAAGGAACAGTATCTCTACAGAAAAAAATATGTCTTGAATCACTGTAAGGCTTTGCAGCCCTTTCAGATTCCCCTATATTATTATTTGTATGTGAAGCTAACTCATGCAGTAAATTAGGCAACTGTTGATTAAATTAGAGTGACCTGAGTGAAAAAAAATATAGATGTGAAGGAAT
Organism: Malurus melanocephalus; assembly: GCF_030028575.1. Lineage (NCBI taxonomy): Eukaryota > Metazoa > Chordata > Aves > Passeriformes > Maluridae > Malurus > Malurus melanocephalus. The sequence continues at coordinate 481,627 of NW_026623488.1, read as the reverse complement.
CATTCTGGAAGGAAGTGTTTTAAATGGTTCAAAATCTTCAAACTGCTGTAGAGCATAGCTGGAAAATGAATTTGGAGTTTCATTTGTTTCTGTTCTTGTAAATGATACAGATTTGGCAGTTGGGCTTTAACATGAATGCTTCAAGGAACTTAACCTTGCTTTATGAATAGAATTCAATCCAGCTTTAAGGCCCGTGGGTAATTACTGCATCTGCATGATGTGTTTTTGAACTCTATATACATTTGTAAAAATRTGGCAGGGGCTAGGGTTTATAGGGATACAACAAACTCAAGAGGAATTCCTAAATGGGGGACTACATGCTGATCTTTATCTAAGCTCATAGGTCATAAAGTGCAGGAGGAGATGTTAGTAATATTTGTCTCACATTAAGAAGGCACCATGTCAGGTAGTGCAGGAGAAATTAGTATTATTGAGGCAATCAGATTGAGAGTGTTGGTGTGCAATAAAGTGCTCCCTAAAATTAAGTTAATTTTCTGAGAGCAGTGATGGAAATTGATTACTACTATTATCCAGGTAGGTTTTTGGCTGTGGTAGGAAAAAAGCAAACTCTTGAAGACCTGGAACAAAATCAAGGAGTTTAAACTTAAAATACTGAAGGATCCATTCTTGATCTTAGCAGTTAGTATTCTCCCAAAATTTTAGAAAATTGGTGTTCTTGGTTAATATAAAATGGTACAAAAGATCAGCTAARAAACTATCCTAGTTTTGGTAATCTCATTTTTATGGGCAAAGAACAGAAGAAATATGCCAACTTTTTGTTCTCACTGCTGTCTAAAGTTCCACAGCAATTTTTCCTGTTTATCAGTGCATATCTGCTCTGGATCTGATCCTTCTATTTTCCTTCCTGTTTGTTCTTCTAGGAAATGTTCGATATCCTCTTTGTAACAGGAGTGTTGGATTGAGATGATGCTGTCCATCTGCCATTCCCTGAAATGTTTTTCTTTAGCTATTGGCTGTCTCAATTGTAGTTTCTTGTCTTCACATTCGATTAGTGAATGCTTGTCACTTAAAAAGGCAGAGTAAGATGGAAAGAAGTGAAAAGTTTCAACAYGAATGGTAAAACAGAAGCATCTGTAGACCGTTTTCTGATCTTTAACTCATGAGATCATTTCTCAAGCCATTTCATGAAATGTTAAATCAGTGTTTCAAATATTCATACCGCTCATTTTAAGGAGGTGCATCTATCTGCATATMGTTACTTTGGAAGAAAACTCTGGGTTACTTGCATGTGTGGACTCTTGTTAATGCAGAGTAGGAGACACTGATCACTTTTAGATCCAAGTACCTGGAAAAGTAGTTTTAACAATATCCATTTTCATAAAAACACTGAACTATAATTATATCCTGCAGCTCATTTGCTGGTGTGATTGGCACAGACACATTTTCCCTTTTTTCTTTCTCTAAACCAATAGGATCATTAGAATAACAGAAAATAAGGCTGGAAGGGATTTTGAGATTTTTTTTTGCCTCAAGGTAGGATCAGTTAGACTTGTTAAAATTCTCACAGATGGTTGTGTGCAACCAATTATTTTTACATTTTTTTTGCAAGTTTCAGGGGTCAGCCCTTAACTAGTCTTTAAATGAGCAAAAGCTCAGTAGTTCTGAGACAGAGAAATAATCAGACCTGCTACCTTAATAATTTGTTTTCACTGTCTAGCACTCATTGAACTGGTGTTGGTAATTCATGGACTAATAGTTTTGGTCATTCATTTGACCAGCAGCAGTTTTGTTCTATCCTCAGTCAGGAAGACTCAGGCTGTTGCATCTGGGGTTTCTGAGCTGCTGCTCTTGCCGTTAAATATTTGCAGTTATTCTGGATTCTGCCAAAACCCATGTGGTTGTCATGAGACTGAGAAAGTCACATTGTAAGAAAATAATGTAAAATTTAAAATCTGTCCAGACATCCCAGCCCACTCTTTCAAAATTGTTAACATTTTCTTGTGGTCTAAGTTGAGTTTTCTCATTTTAAAATCCAGTTTAGATTCCCTATTTGTCATCCTTTTATAAAATKAATACTGTTTTCTCTTCAGAAAAACCTTTTATATTCTCTTTTTGTATTCTTCTGGGTCATCTTTAGGCTGARAAGTTTGACTTAATTTTTATTACAACCCACTGCCTGAGAATATGAATGTATTTAAAATCTTCCTTTCTATGTGAGTTTTGCCATTGGTTTCTCTGGAAAAAAAATAAGTACAGAATACTACCAAATTATTATATTTTGGATGTTAATTAGCCCTTGAAATTGATTTTAATATGAAATAGTTATTTAAAAAAAAATTCTACTTACGCATCCATGTAGAAATGTCATGTAGAAAGTAGAGACCTAAGCTAGTGATGCATAATTAAAAAACAGGAGAAGGTTAGTGGTCATAATCTTCAGTTTCTGAAGTAATCTTAGCCTGCCTGTTCCACTTTGCTTACAGGCTAAACCTTGCTTTCAGAGTTGTGATCTGCTGTAAGGAYATGATGTGTCAACTGTACACACTGTGTTGTACCTGGCTGCTTCATTTATCTGTTTTCATTAGCAGATTTTTTCTAGATAGTCTGACAGAGTTATTGTTTAGTTTCATGAGCATCATTTCCACACGGTACAGATAATTATGGCCTCATGACTTTAAGTAGTKTTGCTAATGTCTCCTAATTATAGCAGCTACTGCAATATGCTAGTTGGCCTTTCACAYGGTGTTTTGGCATGGCTGGATTGCTCACAAACTGTGAGAATGGTTCTAGAAACTTAGAAACAAGGTTAACAATCTTTTTAAGGTTAAAAATTCTGAAACTATTTTGTATGTGAATTCTAACACAGGGTGATGTTTAGCATCAAAATATGTGCTCCCTGCTTTTGTTTCATGGTACATAGTTCTGAGGCAGCATATTCAGCTGCAGAACCTCTTTAACTGATGGGCTGTTATGTAGGAATAATCTTTAAATTGATTATGTCATGGTCATTACAGTGAAAAAGAGCATTACCATGCCATCAGTGCTTTCCACAACCCAGCAATCTGAATGAAGATCAAAGATCAGGAAACTGAAAGCCTATGAAAAGCAAGATGAAATGCGATGTGCCATGTTAAATATTTGAAAACTCTTTTGGCAAATGGTTATTGATGAAATAATAAGATCAGAGCCAGAATTCATCATGAAAAAATCAGTTTTGAGTAGTCATGGGAAAGTACGTGGCTGTCACAAGGTGAAACGAGAGCTATGGTTAATATGGGGAGTGAGCTACAGGTTTAAACACCAATGAAACAAGAAGATGATCAAAGGTATACAAAAATGAATAAAGATCTTAGTGTTTAGTTAAGAAAACATACTGAAAACTAGCATAAAGAATGAGAAAATAGTTAGATATCACAGGGAATGACATAGGCCAGAAAACAGGTTGTCARCCCAGGAGTTCAAGATAAAGAATAGGGGAGAAATGGAAAAATCAATCAGAGGAATAAGAAAAAGGTAAGGCAGAGTAAAAGGGAATGTTGCAAAAAGCAATGGCATGAAACTTGGCATAGGATTGTGAACTATAGAAGTTGATTGTACATAATCGTGTACATTCCTTGGCACTACATAATCAATTTTAGTACACAGATTATCAGTTGTTTTTACTATTTACTCTTCTTCATCAATCAAGTCTAARAAGAATGTTTTTTTGATAGGTTGATGGGGTTTTTAAAATTTGTTTTGGTGATCTAGATCACTCAACTAAGTAATTAAGCTTTAAGATTTTTACTATGGATCAGTAAATTGCTCACTTATGTTAGAAAATGCTATATATGCTCTAAAATATGAAGTAGTGTGAGTCCTGTCCCTGTAGCCTTGTAGATCCTCAGAAGTGTCACATCCCAAGCCTAAAAGGACTACATTATGTCTGGTTTGAAGGGACTTCTGTTCCTTTTTTTTTTTTTTATTTCCTGGAAAGAGGTGTCTCACCTATGGAAATCTTTCAAGAAATTGTCATCAGATTTCCTTTTCTCCATTCTTCAGATAATATGTTTTATTTCAGTGAGGGTTTGCATCTCCCAATTAATAGCTCAATTCCTTTAGGACGCCTCAGATACCTCATGTTGGGGTGCTTATTTTATGCTACTTCTACTGATTTTTTTTGAAAACTTTTCTGCCATTTTTTCAGTTTGATTCAGCTTCTCCTAACTGACCCTGCAAAGCACTGTGTGGGTGAAGACACCTAAGCAAGCTCCTCCAAGGTGTTTATTCCATCTGAATCGTGCTTTGTTGCATCCCCATGACCCAAAATTCTCTTGTTTCTCATGCTCTTGAGAAAGATGTTATCAGCAGCAGCAGGCTGCATCTCTTCTGTCATGTTCTATACTTCTAATGTGCCAATAGTAAATGATGGGTTTTGACATGGACATGATTTGCTCTCTTGGAGATTGTCTTTTTTTTAATAATTGTGGTCACTATATCAGTGTCCTTGTCTGGTCCTAGTCAAGGCACAAGAAGCACTTCAGAAAATTTCTGTCAGAGAAATCGAAGCCTTGAACTGCCTCATAGTATTACATTTTTTGCCTAGAGCAACTCTGTCCCATCCGCTTCCTTCTCATTGCCCTGCAGTACTTTCCCACAGCCCAAGGACATATAATTGTATTGTCCTCTCTCCTGACTGTAGTTCCTGTTGCATCTGAGTTTCCCACATTAGTTTACTCATTTTTAGCTTGTGCCTCTATACTCTTAGCATAGTATACMTGGGCAGAAAACCTTGTGCTAGGGTGTTTTCCACCTATGAGTTTCACRTAAAAATGATATTTTTCTGGCTGCCCAACTGGGGAAATGAGCCAACAATGGAGATACCATCCCTTGAGTTAACTGTGTTTATTGCTCCCATAATAGTTTCTAGATTACATGGGTTTTTTTTTTCCTTCTAGGTCAGTTACCAGCTAAGTGAATGTAGTTCACTAGGAAGATGGTAACATAAAGAAAGTGGATAAGTAGAAAAAAATGTTTAGGGAAGTTTGAGAAAACACTAGAAGATTGTGACAGCTGAGATCTGAGACCCAGGAGTCAGCTGGCAATACTGAGAGYCAAGCTAGACAGACAAGCTCAGGTTCATGGGGCATCTTAGCACAAATRAAATGACTTTTTATAGCTGCTTAAGTGAAGCTTCCATTAAAGCCTTGGCAACAGCCCAAAGTAAGTCTGTGTTGAAGAGATTTAACTGCAATTGGAAGAAATAATCCTCATGCAACAACTGAGTCAGTGTTGAGGAATGAGTGCATATTTTTCACTTGTGTGTACAAGAAAGAAGGAAAAAAATCACTCATCTTTTGCACATCCAGGAAAAGCATTCAGGGTGTCAATGCCTGGCTGCTTGTCTTGAATTTCACTTGCAGTGCTGCCTCAGAAAGCCTCTGTATARCAAAAACACTCCTAAGAACTTTAGGATTGCTTTCCTGAGATCATAAACTCTGAAGCTGCAAGTTTTGTTTGCCAAGAGGCAATCAATGCATGGCCAGTTTAAATCCCTCTGACATATTGTGTGTTTTTGCCAGCGTGCCTCAGACAAGCATTTTCTTGCATTGTGGCACCTGTGCAATAGAGATAAGCCCAGCCTTACACTCCTGAGCAAGCCTGAAAAGGCATTTTTGCATCAGGAAGAAGGGATGATTCTAAACTKTAATCCAGACTGTATCTCAATCTGGAATCTTGAGCCTATCTCTGGTTTACATGCACTGACCCTCACAATAGCTGAGAAGATTTATGTTCCTTCAGGACAGGTAAGGTCGATGGTTCACTTGCCTGGCTTTTCTTTTSAGAGYCCCTGGCCATAACAGGCATTTGTARYGYACAACAAARYTTCACTTGCACATGTGACCTTTTTGACCATTATCAGAATGTCACTGCCACTGGTCAGTGCCCCTGGTTCTTCATTTCTGAATGTTTTGTTGCGAGCTGGTTATTGAACTTCTCCTGCCACTGCCAAGAGATCTGTGCTCGTAAAACTGGTGACATGGACAGATGTCTGTCCCCCGTGCACTGGGGAAGCATCGAGCCCAGCAGGCCATGAGGGTCAGAGTGCTCACATGAGCCGTGACAGCTCTGTGGTGTGGTGGCTGTGCCCTGCTCTCTGGCTRACAGGATGAGGAGCTCTGCAGTACGTAAGGGATTTTTCTGCCCACACAAACAAAACCCTGAGACACAATCTTTGTACTGCCTCGGGACTTAAGACATTTGAGTTTCACTTCTTTGCCTGTCCTTTTATTATTACAATTAACATAAAGCATTATCATTAATGTGGTCTACATTTCGTGTGTACTTTGCATCACCTTGCCAAGACAAACAAGTAAGTTTTACAGCAACAGCCAACTTTTTTACTTTAGAAATCAGAAGAACTTCTGGTGAAATTAATCACAGCATAGCCTTCTAAATTTGATATAATTCAATATTAATCAGATTTAATAAGCAAGAGGATGAATCGAGGCATTGCTAATAGGACACAGAATCTTTAGACCCCTGTCTGAAAGTCAGTGCTCCTCACAGATTAGAGAGATGGTTTCTGTGAATTGAATCTGGCAATATCTTTACAGTGTTTCTGGCAATTCCTGGAGTGGATACATTCTGCAGTTCACTCCACTAAGTCTTCATTATTAATACTCAGAGACTGATATGAAAACTCTGCATGAAAATCAGGGCATAAGGTGGGACAGTGCACCCAGCTATGTACTGGAACAACTGAAATGCTGAACTTCAGAGTGCATTGCGGGGGATTTAGGTTAGCTTGTGACTGCAGATAAAGCATCTCCAAATTAGCTCAGGAGGTGGTTGCAAGAATGGTTGCACTGACATGTCATCTTCATGCTGTTCTGAGTTTGTAGAGCCCTTGGCAGATGGGAACTTCTCAGAGATTTTTGCATTTCTTCCATGGGTGAAAGGAGGTTCACCTTGGGTATCAGCTTAACAACCKCTGTAGACATTCCAGGGATTTTGGAAATAACCAAGAATAGTATATAGAAAGGGTAGCAAAGGAGTGAAAAATAAGATTCTTGTCAGTGAACATATTTTTTACTATTTTGGTTTCTGCAGGTATTCAGCCATCACTACAGCACCTACATAACTTCCAGCAATATGTTGACATGTGCAAATAGTCTCAGTAAGGAGTAGCTTTTCCTTCTTTCATACTCTTCATCCTGAGACCTGAGGACATATTTCTGTGAAGAAAGAAATGAATATGTGGTTTGTGTAAAAGGTGTACAGATTTCTTTCATATCATYATCTAKACATATATGTATAGATATAAAACACTATATATCTCTATTACATAGACTTACTCTATTTTATATATATATTTATTTCTTGCCTTTTTGGAGCCAATGAGGAGGAAATTCTGCAGACTTTGAGAAGGAGATTCCATTTAAGGTAGTGGTCAAATGCAATGGAAAATTTAATRTATGGAGCAAAGACAGCTCAGAAGCAAATGTCTAGTTATCTTCATGGCCAGTATGCCAGCTGAGGCTGCAGGCTGGATATTTTCTGAAAGAAAGCAGAAAAATTATGCTTTGCTTCTGAGATAGGAATGCYTCAAGACTTTTGAAGAGTACAAAAGGATTACAGCTTTGCATTAATGTTGTTCCTAAGCCAGTGAAAAAGAGGTGTTCTCTAACTATGGCAGCACAGTCATGAAGTTTTCCACTGGATTCTCCTAGAGAAACATGACTTGAATGGATGTACTCTTTTCTGAATCAAAACTGGCTGTTTGAGCCCAGAGAGTGGTGGTGGATGGAGTTACATCCAGTTGGCAGCTGGTCCCAATGGTATTATCCAGGGGTCAGTGTTGGGGCCAGTCCTGTTTAATATCTTTATCAATGATCTGGATGAGGGAATTGAGTGCACCCTCAGTCTGCAGATGACACTATGTTGGGCAGGAGYGCTGAGCTGCTGGAGGGTAGGGAGGCTCTGCAGAGGGATCTGGACAGGCTGGAATGATGGGCTGAGGCCAATTGTGTGAGGTTCAACAAGGTGAAGTGCTGGGTCCTGCACTTGGGTCACAACAACCCCACTGAATGCTGCAGACTGGGAGAAGAGGGGCTGGAAAGCTGCCTGGTGGAAAATGACCTTGGTGTGCTCGTTGACAGCCAGATGAACAAGAGCCAGCTGTGCCCATGTGGCTGAGAAGGTCAATGGCATCCTGGACTGTATCAACAATAATGGGGCCAGTAGGACCAGGGCAGTGATTGCCCCACTGTGCTCAGCACCGGTGAGGCTGCACCTTGAGTGCTGTGTCCAGTTCTGGGCCACTCATGTCGAAAAGGACATGGAGGGGCTGGAGAATGTCCAGAGAAGGGCAGTGGAGCTGGTGACGGGTCTGTGGGGAGCATCTGAGGGAGCTGGGGGTGTTTAGCATGGAGGGAAACAGGCTCAAGGGTTCTCATTGCTCTCTACATCTGCCTGACAGGAGCTGTAGCCAGATGGGGGTCAGGCTCTTCTCCTGTAAGAAGCAACAGGATAAGAGGAAACAGCCCCACATTGCACCAGGGGAGGTTTAGATTGGACATTAGGAAACATTTTTTTTTTCACTAAAAGGGTTATCAAGCATTGGAACAGCCTGCCCAAGAAATGGTTGAGTCACCGTCCCTGGAAGTATTTAAAAGACTTGTAGATGGTTTAGTGGTGGACTTGGCAGTGCTGGGATCATACTTGGACTCAGAAGTCTTAAAGGACTTTTCTAGCCTAAATGATTCWATGGCTCTGTGATTCATGATCTACATGGATATCTAACTTCTTTTATGGATGTTTGTTTAGGATGTGAATGGAAAACCAAAAAATGACTAATCCTGTGGGGTTTCAGTATGTGCATGCTTTGTGTGTCTATGCCTAGCAGAGGCAAAACTAGGGATAAAACCCTGAAACTGCAGGGGTTGGAAAATAGCCAAATAGGATGGGGGACACTTGTCAACTGCTCGTGATGGTATGGAGGGAACATCTCTAAGATCCTGCAGTTTCCTCGAAGAAAAGGAAGGTTTTCCCAGCCTTCTGTTTCTGTGTGTAGTTTTCTATATGCTCTATTTCATGCAGCAAATGCCCAGTGTAACAGGAATCCAATCCCAGTTGTCTCCAATTCTGCTTAAAACTCCAGTTGTCGAAAACTGCAGGACATGGATCTGAAAGGCACTTTTGCTTTCATGTCTTCTTTCTTAAAATCTTCTTTCAAAGATATCAAAACTGTATTTGACTCATGAAAGAACATTTATTTCCTGATGCCCTTCTCTGCCAGTGAAACCATGCTGTAAGTACCAGCATGTGGGTGAATTTGCACGGCTACACCTTTGAAAAGACGTTGGATGGTTTCCCAATGTTTGTTCTCTTCTACACTTAAATTTTAAAGGTAAGAAATGAGTATTTATCTCACCTCTCATTTGGGCTCTTTAGAAAGAAGGTGGCACATTTTTGTATGATCTGATCCTCAGCAGTCTGATAAGCTCAGCTGCCAAAGTCAGAGTTTAGCCACTGTCTCAAGTCACCCTTTGAGGCAGAATATGTAGAATTGCCCAATTTCTCAGTTAACTGTAGGTCTTACTTTGCTTGTTTACATAGTCCATCTAGATCTTTTTGAGGAAGAAAGCCTGCAAATGTGAAGCAAATAGCAGGATAAATGATAAGATCTAGTATTTTCTTTTAATTCAAAACACTTTCAAGTAAAAAAAAATCTACATTGTTGAAGGCCCTGATCCATTGGCTTTGCATGCTTCAAGGCTGTCAAATAGAACATAGATTCAGAGATGTAACTTGAAAACTTCATTCAAAAAGCACTGCAACAGAGAGATGGCCAGACTGGTTCTTTAGCTGCCTGTAGCCTCTGATACGTGGTTTATACATCATGCAAACACAAGAAGACTGGGCTGACATGGAGYTCTTGGAATAAAATTGGGTTGGTGAATGTGGGAGCAGAGAAGGAAATATAGGCTGTGAAAATATTATTTCCAAGCTGGCCATGAATGTCACCCTTTGGGTCTGGGACACTTGGATGTGTCTTATGTGTTTTTTTAAAACACATGAAGAGTTTGACTTGTACTTGAAAGAGGAGAAGGACTTGTCATCTCTCATCGGAAAATATGTTTTCCCCATGTTGCTTAATTCCTCTTTTTGATAATGCATATTCTCGCTGCTTCAGTTTGCATTTCAGTAGCGTTTCTGTCCCTGTGTAGAACYACTTCTCAGGCAAAGCTGGAAGCTGCTTCTGACAATAGTCTGAAAGCTTTGTGCTTTATTTGGGAAGAGGCCAAAGGTAACAATGACTCTGCTGTGGCGAGAGCCAGTTTCTAGGGAGATGAAAAACCTCAGTCTCCAATGAATGATCAGCCCAGTTTTTGTTCAGATGTCTGCTCCGCTTGTCCAGCTCCTGGAGAAGAGCAGACAGGCAAAATGAGCAGAATACTTACTTCTTCCCTTAGAAGGAGCAGCAGGAAGGTGCAAAAGAATCCCAGCAGCTCTACTCCTGTGCTTCTCCTGCCTCCTCTCACCCTGCAGTAACACACAGGAAAAGTTTGGTCCATTTTTACCATGCTGAGACTTAAAAGGGATGAGTATGGATCACAAGGCAGGAACTGGAGGTATGAAACCTGGGAAGACAAATAGTGGTCAGGCTCTTTTTGCTTTGAAATTGCTTGGAAGGAGAATAAAGCTCCCCAGAAAAGTCTGGAAGTAAGTAAATGTCACTCCTATCTTCAAGGGAAAAAAATCTGGGGAACAAAAGGTTGGTCACTGTCACCCTGATCCCTGTGAGCTTGAGGACATGAATAATCATGGAAAATGTTTCCAGACACTTGAAAGACAAGAAGGTGATTAAGAAAGCATGGATTTATAAAGGAGAAATTGTACCTGGCCCAAGCTGAGAGTCTTCTATGGTGAGCTGAGTGGCTTGGTGGATGAGGGGAAAGCAGCAYTGTTTGTCTTGACTTTAGCAAGGTTTTTGACACTGTTCCCTGRCATCCTTACGACAGGGTGGTGATGAATGATCAAGGTAATCACACCGTGCAGTGGATTGCAAACTGGCTGAACCAATGGGCTCAGAGGGCAGCTGTGGCACTGGTGGAGTATTCTAAGGGTCAAYACTGGGTCCAGAACGGTTTAAAACTTCACTAATGACCTGAAGGATGTGACAAAGCACACCYTCAGCAAGTTTGCATATGATAGACCAGAAGGATGTGTTCCTACTCAGAAGCATTTCAGCAGGCWGGGGAAAGAGACAGGAACCTCATGAAGTTTTACAAAGGTAAAAGCAAAGTTCTGCATGGAGATGGATAATCCCATGTATCAACTCTGTTGGGGGCTGACTGGCTGAAAAGCAACTTTGCAGAAAAGGACCTGAGGGCTCTGGTGAACACCAAGTCAAGTATGAGCCAGGAATGTGCCCTTGCAGCAAAGGAGACTCAGTAACCCTGCATTAGGAGGAGTTTTGGCAGCAGGTTGAGGGAGGTGGCTCTTYCCCTGAACTCAGCACTGGTGAGATGCATTTGCAGGGATTTGTTCAGGGCTGGGCTCCCCCATACAGGAGAGGCATTGACTGGGGAGTAAGAAGGGGAGCAAGAAAGGTGGAGTCAGACGCTTCTCAGGGATGACAGGAAAAAGGCCCAAGAGAGAAAGGGCAAAAATTAAAATGCAGGGAATTCCATTCAAACCAAAGAAGGGAAAAAAATCTTTGTGGTTAACTGAAGACTGCAGTAGGTTGGCCAGAGGGGCCATCCTTGGTAAAAGTCAACACTCAGCCAGACAACATCTTGTGCAACCTGTTCTAGGTGACTGCATTGACCTAGATGGTATCTGKAGATGTTTTCTTCCCACCTCTCTACCATTTCTGTGATCCTTCCAATCAATATGTGGAGTCAGCTGTCCCAATTGTCAAGAAAAGTCTGAAAATCCCATACAAAAACATCTTGCTATTTCAATGTCAGTGATATTTTTTGTGTGAGGGYAGCTCATATTTTTTTAACCTTTGGGGTTGTCACTGAAAACTAAGTATAGATGTGCTTTGATGATGGAACCTGGCAACTCAGAAATAATTTCTTTTCTTCAAGGATAAATAAAGATAGAATCTTACCAACTGTTTGGCTGTCTGCTGAAACTCCTTAGTTGCTGGGAATGTCTGTACATGTGAGAATCTTTTGCTTGGGAAACCCACTAAATCAATGGTGAATCTACCTGAAGAAAAAAATAGCTCTCACTGTACCTGTGCAAGATGGGGCTACAAATGGGGTATTGCTCTGTTGGAAATGAATCTTGGTTTCAGCTTTTGGCAGTTTTCATAAAATTACCACTCTGTGCTGTTGGTTCCTTATGAAAAGTACAGAGAGAATAGAAATTGCCCCTAGATGGCCATATCAGCTGCACTAAATACATGTCTGTGATGGACAGAGCTTTGGCTTGACCTTGTTAGGCTGTGCTTCTGTCCTCAGACAGGATGGTACAGCAGAYCTCAAAACTGTCCTCTTATGAGCTGTATTTCCCAGAAGATTTCTGGATCTTGTTAATTATGCATTTTGGCAGTAGGAAAACAATTTCCATTGAATTCAACACAGATCAGCACACATATTTTAAAACCTCTTAATGCAATTAGAATTGCATTAAGGTTTTAGAATCCATTGCCAGGACACAGAAGCTAAAGAAAGTGCCAGCAGCAGGAACAGGTTGTGATAATGGTGGCATGTGACATCTTTTCTTCCTGCTGTCACTCCTTGTGTCCCTGACTACTAGCATCTCAATTATTTAGTGTCACATGCCAAATACTGATAGAAGTGTTGTAAGAAACTGTGGAGGTAAAGTTTAGAGTCCTCATTATAACAAAAATKATTAGGAAAGCTTTCTGTATTTTTGCCTGCAGCATTATTCGTCTTGAACAGTGTCTGTCATCTTTCCTCTTGGTGATGCTGTCATTGTATGATTAGGCATTGAAACCCACTGATTATGGCAAATAATGTGGAAAACTCCTAGATATGTGYCAGTCTTCATTTTGCTATAAATAATGAGTAGTCAAGAAGTTGAATTTTTTTTTTTCTTGTTTTTTTTTCCCTGCCTCTTTTAGAGTCCATTTAATTGGATTCTGATTAATGCTTCTGAGTTGGGAGCCAAGAATAGATCAAGAAGAAAGATCATAACTGGAGGAATGCCAATCTGTCTGCAGGTAATTTGTCTGCTCTGTGAACAAAGGTGTTTATGGGTCATGACCAGTAATGGCATTCTTARTGATCTTTTCCACTGGAACAGACAACTTAATTAATTCAATTACAATATTCTGAATCCAAGTAAGCAGTGGATATCTCCTTAGAAGAGTGTGCTTTAGTGTTTTCTGAAGCATCATATGATGTCAGAACATGATATAGCCGTGAGATAGGGAGCCCTTTGGAAAAGCATGAAGCTGTACACAGTTTTCTTGCTCTCAGGATCTCACCTAAACTTTAGGCCATACAGATCAATGGGGTTGAGAGTCTGTGTCTTCTTTGGTTCACCAGAAGGAGGATACTGCCTCCCTGCAGACCTACAAAAACCTTTTGGTYCTACTCCCACCCTTCAAAACCTCCACTAATCCTCACATTCTTTCATTCCCAAACATAGTCCTTAACATACAAACTCCGTCTTCATTTACATACTCCACCCAAAGGCCTTTGTGCTCTCCTTTTTAACCCATCACTCTTTAACCAGCTGTCATTAAGTTAAATTTACACACACTCCATCATTCACAGCTCCTTAACTTGCAGCACGTGTTTGCAGCAGCAGATGGAAGCAGGAAGAAAAATCGCCTGAGCTGCCAGGTTTCATTTCCCAAGGTAGAGAGAGGCTATAGATCAGGAAGGAATATGGAGACTTGATAGGAGAATGCACACAAACTTTGCTGTGCTGTGGAGAATGCTTGAATAGTAATAATAAGCTGTGCTTCTTGATTTCTGGTCCGTGATCAGTCCCAGGGACAGCTTCCTTTGCTGCTGTGTGGGCCAGTTCCAATGGGGAGTTTGTGCAGGACTGGGGATGCCCATTGGCCAGAGACAATCCTGAAATGGTCAGGAACACCAATCTCCAACTTTCTGCTGTGGAAAGTCTTGCCCCTCAAATTTTAAAACAAGGGGTTTTTTTTAAAAGAGAAAAAGAGAAATATTCAATGCACCACAAAACTCCCGGTTTCTGCTTCAGTTCTGGATACATCCTGCTCCACAATTAGAGCCCTCTGTCATTCCTTTGGAATGATAGGAGCCCAGGGCTTCCCTGATCTGGATTCCTGTTTGTGGATTGGTGACAGGGGTGTTTAGTGGTGGAGAGCCCTYTGTGACACAGCGCAGGGTTCCCTGGCTGATGTGACCGCAGGTGACAGACACRAGAGTGTTTGGGGCTGGGCTGTCAAAAAAGCCCTGCTCCCTGACATTGACTGACAATCCTGTGCTGCTCCTGCTGTTGTGTCAGAGCCCCTGATCACACAGCTGGCTGAAATACAGGCTGGATCCTTTCCATACTCCAGTTCTCTGACAACCTTGTGTCAGCAGCACAGGGATGTGACAGTGTGGCCCAGGGGGGAAGGGCAGTTCAGCCAACAATGGTGTTGGACATAAAGGTTGACCTGGCCTTTAATAGGCAAAAATAAAGCAAAGGAGACTATTGTCAGTACCCAGAACACTGTGAGAGTTGCAAAGTCTTTTGGCAGAAGGAAAGTGGCACTGGAAGTTTGAGCTATGCTTGTGGTGTATCAGTATACATGGTAAGAAAGAGTGAATTTGGAAATGCAGAGCAAGGAAAACCTACACTGTCAGTGGATTTTWTGGTTCCTTCAAAGCCAGGCATGGGATCCAGTCAGCCCACATGTACCCCAAAATAGTGCTGACTGCTTCAGTATGTGGCCAGAGTAAGAGCTACACATTCCAGAATGTTTGCAGCAACTGTGTATAATAATGCCCAGATCGTGGCAGTGTTCAATGAATGAAGAAATATCASAATGAAATACATGCATTAAGTGACATGAGATTGTTGGACAGAGAAAAGTTTTACCTCTCATTCTGCAAAGAAATTGCTGACAGGCCAGTCAAGTACAGCAAATAGCAATTGGTCACTTAAAGAAACATTTCCTTTTCCTTCCTTAGTTTTAATCCTCCTCTTTTTATCTGTTGGGTAAGACAGAATTAAATAAATCTGATGGGTCTCCAGAAAGAGGGTGAAATATTGATGGARCTAGAGAGCCGCAGAAGAGAGGCTGGCTGAAAAAAATTGCTAAGGTTAACATATTTCAACCAGAAGATGATTTGAAATGAGTCAGGAATGCCAATGGTTAGCCTTTCAAATGTGATCTGAATAGTGGCAGCATGTACATGCTTTTCTCTCATTTTTTTCACCTTTATTTTTTAAAAGGTTTTGAAACCGGCTTGTTTATTCTGTAGATGGGAAATAAATCACCTTGGAAATACAATGCATTTCACTTCACCCTGCTTTGAAGGTGGTTTTAAGGTAACTGATTAATGCCAGGCATTTCTCATCCACGGGTGAGGTTAGTCTAAGCCAAAGCTCTGAAATGCCTGAAGGAACACCCAGCTCCCTCATATATCACTCCAGGGTCAGTATCTGACAGCAACTAGGGCAGGTCAGCACAGAACCATGTGAGCCTGTTGAAGGGCTGACATTGGGAAAGCTGGGTCTGGAACGTGTCATCTGGGGAGGATGTATATCTAGGAAGGCTYCCCAGCATGTGGCAGCTCAGCAAAGAGCACAACCAAGTCCTTTCTCTGGGAAATGTGAAACTCTGTGTTGTGTCACTACATCCCAGGCATCATCCCACTGCTCTAGCAGGTGCTGTGCCAGCACAGAGCAGTGCCAGGAGCCTTCTCTTGTTAATGTGGGTGAAAGTGGAGGTAACGCTGCCCTGCAGAGCAGAGCTGGCAGCTGCCGTGAGTCAGAGCAGTTCCAGCCTCYCAGGACAGGCAGGAATGCTTAGTTCTGCCTTCCCTAATGCCTCCTTTGCTGACTTAATGTCTTCAGCATCTGATAAAGTGAAGAGAATGAGATTATTTCTCACTCTTGCGMGTTGGGGCGTTTTAAGAGGAAGTCATTACTGCAGRCACATACSTGCAGTTTGCAGTTTTGCTGTCCCCGGTGTCTCGGRGGCGGAGGCAGATGCGCTCACTGCCTACCTGTAACATCCCCAGGGAAGGAGAGAGAAGATCGAGGGTTTGTTGAGAGAACTCTGAGAAGAATCAGAGTATTTCCATGTGCAGAAGAGAACCTGTCAAGTGTTAAACACATTGGCCCAGGAAGCTGGCTTTGGATGAGTCAGCAGTGTTTGGTCGAGGAGTCCTTCTGAAGTTCCAGAAAGTTGTCTCAGGATTTGATCTAATAATAAATCCCTGATGAAGGCCGTTGTAGAAACTTGGTTTCCAGATTCTCTGCCATGTCTATAAATTAGGCCATTAGCCTGCTACTTGTAATTTCCTCCTACCATTTGTAAGTAGCACAGAACTACAGGGTCTAATCTAATATGATGCGGAATGTTTTGAAGCAAATTTAAATGTAAAATGAAGTGATGGTCCTGCAAGTAAGGGCTGATGTAATAGAAAAAAATGTGTTCTTCTTGCCTAATGAAATTACTGGGAAATACATTGCCAAATATGTTCAGCTGTCTCTGCTAAAAGCCACCAAATAACAATGTGGTTATTTAAAGAGCTGACAGGGCAGGGCAGATGGAAAGAAAGGAATGGAAATTAAGAGACACGAACTTTTATTACCTTAAAAAGTGGAGATRAAGAGAAAGCTGTTACTGACAAAGACAGACTGACTGCCAAAGAAACCACATTTCAAATATCATCTTCACATAGGTGACCCTCCAGASGTTTCTGGCAGGTGTTTCATGCCCTCAGTTAGCATTTCACTGACATTGGAAAGTTAGAAAGATATTTGAAACTCCACTATTCTGTTGTAGGATCCTCCACATCAAAACCTTGGAATAAAAATGAGGTTGGAATTTGCTTTATTTCTTTTCAAACACTGTTTCTGAATCTTATGCATGTCTGTTGATACCATCTCTGCAAGATGAGATGAACCAGATCTTTCTCCCCCCAGAAAACAATTCTGCAGTCCTTCAACAGCATTGAATGAGGTTTTCCTGGAAAGTAATCTGCATATTATCTTGAAAAGGATAATTATATCCAGTAACTAACTGTTACCCTGCAACAGATGAACTGAGCTTATATTAAGTCTATAAGCAAGGGCAAAAAGCAGTGCACATTCTGCTCTGCACTGTCCCTCTGTTGCACCAGCTCTCCCTTAGAACTRCATTGTTAATGTCATGAGAGTTTTGCTAATAAAGGATACATTTCTAAATCAAGTCAATGCATATTTGGTCCTCAACCCTGAGCTCATGTTAATTCTTTATGAGTTACATTACTGAGCTTTTTGGTRTAACCACTAAGTTTGATGGGTTAGGCAGGTTTGATTATTCTTGTCCAGGGCATTAAGCACAATATGAAAGACCAGCCATGAAAACTAATCACAAGGATGGAAATGGATATGGTTGATTTAGTTTTACTTGCTGAGTGACATTTCCAGGATAAAACAAGAACATTATGGTTTAAAGATGCCATTATGAAGTTGCTGCAGCTTGAAAATGAAGCAACCCTTAATGCAATAAGTAGACACTGTGGCATTCAGTAAAATAGAGAAGCCTTTTGTCTTTAACCTTACAGCTAAAATCATCATTCTTGATGCTGTGTGGATGCAGCTTGTTCAKAGAAAAAGCAAAAGGCTTTGATTCACCTTCTGGAAAGTTTCAGAATCCTTGTATCTGTAGAGGAAGCTGTGGTCCTTTAATGACTGTGTTACTTCTCTAGAAATGGTCTGAGTTTTTTCTAAATTTCTTCTCCTGCACAATGGTCTTGTTTTTTATTATTCACCTAAATCTGCCTCAGTCCTTGGGACCCAAATACATTTGACAACTGTCTGTCATTGTAGGAGATCGACCTTTACCTAAGTGAATTTGGAATATTTTGTGTTATACTTGAGAAATAAAAGTTGTGCTGCCACACAGAAAAAATGCTTCAGTTTTGTAGGAGGTCTCAGGCTGAGTAACTCACCTCAAAACCAGCACTTAGATTGCTTTTCAAAGTCTCCTTTTTCACGTATTTCATGATTGTGAGAGACATTTACTTCTTTCTGCTCAATTCATTGCAGCTCTGAGCAGCAGCCTTGTCTGGATGAAAAACACCAGCATTTGTCCACGGCTGGGAGTCTGTTTTCTAACTCATGAATAGCTTGGCAACATTGCCAATTTAGCCACCATCACCTGCTCTGCAAGGACCTGTTTTGTCTGTGARGAGCTGCTTTCCATGGAAAATGTGCAGAAAATCCAGGTCAGCTTTTGGAAACTGTAATTCAGTTATGTCAGTGCAGTGCAGCACTTGGGCTGATAAACCACATCTCTGAGCAGGACTCTGCGGTGTAGGAACAGCACAGCTCTGGATATTCCACTTCCTTTTCTAATCGTGGAGATGGATCTCATGTGGATTTCGTTTGGACAGGTGGAACTGCCCCACGTRTCCCAGCACTGGAGGCAGAGCTGCTTCTCCAGAGCTGTGGGCTGAGTGGGGACCTGTGTGCAGATGTGAGTGCAGTGGTGATCCCTGGGTTCCTGTCTCCTGGCTGCCTCTGCTCCCAAGGCCTCCTGTTAAGAAGGAAGGATATGAACAGACTGACTTTCAGAAAGGCTGACATGTAATTCCCATCAACCTGAATGGGAATAGTCCTGAAAAGAAGCTGCTGTTGACTGGTGCACTCCAGATGCCAGCAGTCCCTGCCCATTCCTTACAGCAGAGATGTGCCAGGTTCGATTAATTGTGCTGGAATAGAACAGACCAGGATTCAGGAGAAGTAGCATGTGTGTGTATATGTCAAATTGYTAATGACAGCCCTGCCTACACTTCATATTGAAACAGTTCCAAGATGTGTCAGAAAGTAGAGGTAGATAGYAATTGACAGTGAAGAAAGCAATGTGAAATTTAGGCAGCCATCATTAGAGCTTGCATCTAAAAAGCAAAATGAGAGTATTGTGGGACTAGCTAATGAGGTGAGAGTTATGAATTTGAACTAATATCTGGCCYGATTGGATCCTTGCAGTGCCCTCTCAATCTGCACACAAGAAGGGAAATAGTTTATATTTCAGTATGGCAGTGCAAACAGATGAGACATTGATA
>NW_026623488.1:454126-462309 GCF_030028575.1 Malurus melanocephalus | reverse complement strand
AGAGTTGTCTCAGTAAGGTTATTTCAAGTTATTTCAAGATTTCCAGATGATTCATAGTGCCTGAAGTATCATGTTTTTATGTTTTAAATCTCTGTATCTTGGAGATTTGAGTTTTCTTRTCTGATTTAAACTCAGAAATTATTTTTGGTAATTATTTGATCTAGCTGAGGAGATGTTAATCTGGAAGTTTATTGGTAGTCTAATTCTATTAATTGATCTTTCTTTTAATCTTTGCAACAATAATAAAAAATATTATTCAACATTCCCCTGTTYCTGGCCATTTCTGCCAATGGGGAATATAGCATCTCCATCAGCCCAGCTCCTGCTCTGCCTTGAACRACTGAAAAATCCCCAAACCATGGCAACATAGGAAAGAAAACCTAAGGAGAAATGTCAGGTGAGAGAAATGATTGAAGTGCCTTATATATGCATATTACAGGCTCTGTGGGGAAGCATTTGCTGTCCTTTGGAGGCAGTTTGATCACCTCCATATGGACTGTCGAAAATGTCACAGCCTGCAATTTAGCTCACTAAGAAATACAAGATGTTTTCTTCCTTCTCTCCTGCAGATCTTTCTATCACCTGCCATCTTCCTCAGCCACTTCTAGAAACTGCAAAATTAGGAATGACAAAACACGCAAAAATGAATCATAGGTAGAAGTGACAGCTCAGAAATATCAAAATGTGCTGTAGGTGGGACTTGATTTAAAATGGAACATGAAAAAAAGAGCAGGAATTCTTTGGAAAGAAAGAAATGATATGCAAAAAGTGGAAATCTGAAACCTCTGAAAATCCTAGAGAGAAAAGAAATGGCAAAAAATTGAGCAGTCAAGCAAACGCAGTAGAGAGCTGTGTAATTAACACAGATGTGCTAGAATTTGCTGATCCAATTTGCTGCTAAGCATTGGCTCCTCTTGAAGTCAGGCCTGTCCAGGTGTCTGGTTATTTCTACCTCTGTAAGTCTGGGATCAATGACTTTGGTTCACATTTCTTTCTGCTGTAAAGGTTTATGTGCCTTTGGTGACTTTACACTCACAAGAAAAGACAAAATGCTGCTTTGTTTGCACTGTTGCAGTAGCTAAAGTTGAGTCAGCTGTTTGAAATATTGTTTTTCTGGGTTACCTTCTCATTCTTTATGAAGAAAATGTTTTGGATTTTTTCTTAACCACGCCTGCAATCACTTGCAGTGATGTCTGTGATTTGCATGTGATTTGCATGTAGGCCCAGACATTGCTGCAGAATGCTGCTGCCAGCAGGTGAGGAGGACACACAAAGCAGCAGTGACATGGCTGGGGGCTCTGGAACACAAAACAGCCTTGAACCTGCAGCTCTGGAGAGAAACTGCAATGGAAAACATGGAATTTCTTGGGAAGCACCTTTTCATGATCCTGGGAAAATGGTAAGCTGGGGTGCACTGTGCCTCCTGCCTTCAATTCTGTCATGCATCCAAAATCTCTGTAATATTTAAGATCTCTGGTGTCTTTGGAACTTAAAYGTTTTCTTGTCATCCTTGCGTCATTCAGACAAAGTATTGCAGAAAAGTGGGAAAGGAGGTTTTTAAGTCTGAAGAAATTAATAGAAATCTTTGAAATCTAGAAGCTTCACGTCAGGACAATAGAGCTGAAGTCAGTTTTTCAGCTCTGGAGAGATCAGAGCTGGGGAAGCAGAATAAGTTGAATATTTTGAAGGATTTTTCCCTCTGACTTTGTAAGTAAATTTTCTCCTCCTTAGAGTGATCACTTACCTGGAGAATAGACAGCCTTGTGCTGTTCTGAGGAGAGAGTTCTCTGACTGCATCTGTGCTCTCATGCATGCTCCTCATTCTGGGAAACATCAAAGAAACTTTCTAAGTGGATACCAAAACTCCCAGGGAAAATGTAGCTCTTTTCCAGCTCTCCTGGATCTACCTTGTGGGACTGGAGCCAAAATCAAGTGTAATTTTGCACTCCAGGACTTGTCTGAACCTGCACTCCCCTTGATGGCAGGCCAGTCCATCAGTGCTGGCACCAGCATTGCCCTTCTCTAAGGAAAGGAAGGGGAGATATTTGCAAAGGGGTTTTAAAGCACGGTGGGTTTCCTGCAAACGCAAAAGATGTAATGACTAAAAAATTGGTCATGCTCTAGTCTGCTTTAAACTGTGTTTTTCCTCTTGCAAGGGAGGAGGAACAGACTCAGACAAAAGGTGAAAACTTTTTGTGCTTTTTATTGCATGTCTTCTTCATTTGCACTGTATTGGCTTTTATCCCCTGATGTATTAAAAAAGGAAGTTTGTGAAAACCATTTCAAAGAAATCAAGGAGCACCTAAAATACTSATAAATGAAAACAGTTTTTCTGTGTATATGCAGGCTAATGTATGGCTTCTTAACTCCTGATCTTGCAGACTAATGCTCTCCTGTGATGAGCACAGGGAGTCTTGGAAAGCAAATTAYTCAGCACTAGTAAAAGAAATGGATGATTTGGCCATGTTTTCTACCAAAATCCCTATGTCTCACATAGTAACACCCGTCTAGCTCAGACAAAAGGAAAACMTGCCAAGGGATTAAACACTAACCCAGAAATGCTTCCCCTTTATCCAAAACTACATGAGCACAAACTGTCCCTTTGGCAGACTCAGGTGATAACAGGCAAGAGGGGTGAGGGACAGCTGTCACAAGAGGTGACAGGTCTCAAATGAAGCCATGGAGATATACTAGGAGATGGTCAGAGACACAAATATTTGGACAGAATGTTGCAATATCCATGCAGGTCATTAAGGATTGCACATGGGAAGAAAGGTTTTTGAGAACCCTATCTTTCATGTGGGCAGCTCCTGAAACATTCCCTTTGTGAGTGCTGCCACAGGCAACTGCCCAGAAGCTTGGAAGCACTGAACTTGCATATGTGGTAAGGCCATGTGAAAAAAAAATAGACAAGAACTGAACACAGATCATGAAAAATACAGAGACTATCAATAATATATGATGAAGAAGATAAGTGACCTACYGGCTATTCTTGGTTGTAATCTTCGGTTCATTTTGTCTCTGTTCAGGGTTATAAAGCTGTAATGTTCTTGCTTCTATTTGTCATATATTGTGGGCAAGAGAGGTCACCTGGGGGGATTTCATGCAGCTTCCATGAGTCTGATACTCTGGTGTGACTGGTGTGTAGCTCCTGGTCTGTCCTTGGCTCTGTGCTCTTTCTCATTCTGCCATTTGACGTGCTCTGGTCACTCAGCTGCTCATCCCAGCCCAGCCCTGGGCTTAGCTCCAGCCATGTGAGTGGGGTGCAATGCTGCTTGCCTTATACTGCAAGGGCTGTGCTCACCTCCCTCCTGCTGCCACTGTCAACCTTTGCAGGCCCTAGCAACAGGAATTCTCGGTCTGTCTATGTCCTATGCAGTTGTCTCTTTAAAGCCTGCACTGGCTGCAGTCACTGTCTGTCTTGGGGAGATTTCAAACTTAAATGCAACAATTAGAACCCACCAGGCAGATAGCAGCTACTCTGCTATCTTTTTTCTTCTTCCCCTCTGCCACTATTCACAATACTATCCAACCCAAAAACTGAAAGACATCCCACGTGTTTGCAGCCTGAGACAGACTTTGTTTTGTTGGATGGTGTAATTCCCATTTGGTGGCCTCACTTGCACATGTGACATCCTGTGTGAAAGAGTCTGTTTGAGCAATGACRGGGTGATAGGGATAGCACGGTTTTTGTGTGTGGGAGGGTGTAAAGAGGTTGAAGTTGGTGACTGGCTGTGTAATGCACACCAGATGCAAACATCCCAGTGTGGATATTCCTCTAGAGGAGATCCTTGCAGTCCTTCCATAACTTACATTTTCTGCAAGCTGTTTGTGAAGCATTAATCCTGCTTGAATGGCAAACATTTTTTTCATGGAAAATGTCTCTCTCCTTCCATCTTTCCTGCAGTGCTTTGCTGTCTGAAGCTAGGGAAGGACTTTCATGCAAAGATGGGCCCGCTGCTGTAGTTGCACACTGTGATTGGCATCTCCCTCCCTCCCCTCCCTAGGGAGGGATTGTGCACACCCTTTTCAGAGGCTCTTTCTGAGTGTGAGATTGACCCCAGCATAGCCTGAGCACAAAACTCCTGCTTTAGAGATGAGATTGTAACAGAAGGAGGCAGTGWTCCTGGGCAGACTTTAAAGACAATCTGCTGGATTAATTGAATTTCTGGTTGTCTTCCAACCATGCTGGCTATCTCTTTTGTCTTTGTTTTGGGCAAGAAGAAAATTGTGATAGATTATCTAGAAGGGTTAGTCCTTCTTTCTTTACAGAAGCTGGTGCAGCATTTCCTTTCCTAGCAGGAACTGTGCCTTGCACAGGCAGCACAAGTGTGTGTGAGCTTTATCCCAAGTCAGCTGTGTGGCTGTAGCACTATTTTTGCAATCTATGCCTCAAATACGCAAATCTCCAAAAGCAGGGACATGGAAGCAAAACATGGGTGAGTAACCAGTGTTGACTTCATCAGTCCTGCCCCGCTTTCCTAAAATGGTCTTTGAAGTGGATGTTTTTTAAAAAAAAGTACATGATTGTAATTATGAGAGAAAAATGAGCTGTTAATCAGAAACAMACTATTTGCTCTAACAGCTCAGATACACCTGGGGCAGAGATTGCCATGTGTGATACATCCATATTAAACAGCATATGGGCAGGCTTTTCTTTTCATGGTTGCCTTTATCATTAACAATTAGYATCATTCTTGCACAGATGGCCTCAGCCCAAGCTGAGTTGGGATGACTCAGTTGTCCATTACATCCTCTGTTTTATTTGGTGCTGAAGAGGAAAGGTATTTAGTTTTAATTTGCAAGCAGGATATGCTGAGTACTTTTTGTGCCCTTTCACTGGACTTGCTCATATAAAACAGAAATGCCAGTGATTAATATACCGGCAACTGTTTTGTAAAGGATACTAGCCACTGATTTCAGAGGTTAATAGGAGGAAGTATATCAGATTCACTTGGGATTCACTGAAGTGATGAAGTGGTTAATGAAGTTGCTGTAAAGCTCTTTTCTTCCCTTCCTTGAGTGTTCCARATTCCCAGAACATATCCAAGAACATGTGTCTCCATGAAGATTCTTCAGGGCATTGTCATGGTATGAGATTACATCTGTACCTCTGGGCAGTTGTGCATCCTCATGGATTTTTGCTGTAGCCTTTCAGGCAAAAAAATCAGTGAAATTCTGTCGAGTTCAGAGCCTTGTCAGGTCACACATTCACCTGTTTCAGCAGCAGCCTGTGCTTGTCTCACATTCTGTTTAGGTCTCATTGTGGATTAGTACCACCTGAGGACTTAAGAAAGCAAATGTTAAAGGCAAACAGCAGCATTACAGAAGCCTCTGACAGTGGCATAAGGATAAAGTCAGAGATCAGGGAGAAATATTGTTTTCTTGGGCATTTTATGCAGTCATACCCCTAACCTTACTTTCAAAAGCCACAGCCAACTCTCAAGCATAATGCAGTACCTCCCTGTATAAGGATTCCTTTGATAACGTCAAGATAGTAAAATTTTGCAGATTGAAACTATTGTATTTAGAATTCAGATTTCTTGCAGCAAAGAACAAATATAAATTCACCGAAGTGATTAACGGATAATTCTTTCAGTGCAAAGGAAGATAGTAGTTGAAAGAAACATGAATTACTTGAAAAAGAAGGGAGCTAATAAGTAAAATTTCTCCATTTTTATGTTAGGTGGCTCAGGAGCAAAGATGCTACTAWAAAGTTGGCAACTTCCATGGGAGCATGAGTGCAGAAAACCGAAAATAGGAACAATCTTAGATACTGAGTTTTAACATACTGCTGCAAATCTATGAGAGGTATTGGAAATGCATTGCATTTTCGGGAATCCCAATCCCAGCACCACTGAATGAATTTGCCATGAAGTTATTTACTCCTAAAAAAAATATTCAGATTTTCCATAGGAGTAAAGCTTTAAAGTTCAGTAGGTGAGAGATCTGGGCTAAGAAGCCACAGCACACAAGGGCTGATATGCTAGAAACACTAACATACAAGGAAGAGCTGACTGCAGGATGGGAACAGGGCTCCTTCCACAAAATTTTATTTCATTCAAGCCTTGGAAGTCCTGTACATTTAATCAATTTCATTTTCTCTGACCTGCCATCCTAATGCATACACACATGCAGACACGCCCTGCTCCGTTATACTGAGCTTAAAATACCTTTAAAAATTAACAACCCTCCTCACTCTGAATGTGGAAAACTGCAAGCTCTTTGAAGAAATGAGGCATGCTGTTTAACCAATATCAAGTTTACTTGAACCCTCAGTTTTATTTCAGAAGAATGAGTGCTTTATAAGCAGTTTTCCATTCTTTTAAGAGATTGGCTTCAACACAGAGATTGATTCTGACCTGTATTAATTTGGTGAGATCCCTATCTCCAATTCGCGCTAATGGCACCTCCACCTGGGTGGCTTCCGTGATTTCTGGGAGATGTCTTCTAAATAGCTTCTGACAGAACAGATGCTATTAAATGGGAGTAAGAGCACTGGAATCTGGGTCTGTATCAAGGTTGGAATCTTGACTGAAAGCTCTTGAAAATGGTTTAGGCTTTGACAGTTCATTCCTATGTCACCAATGGTTGTTTTCCACCAGCTGTCATGCTGCATTTCTCTGTTGTTGTCCATGCTCCTTGTGCTGCCCCACCCTCCAGGTTTGCCATTCTTTGTCTTAGACTCCTTGTCCCAAACCCTTTGCCTTTCCAAGGAAATGATGAGATGCTGAGGAGAGTTTATCTAGTCTCAAGACATTCAGAGAGAGATGGATCCCTCTGAAATACTAAAAAAAAATCCTTTCTAACTGAGACAATTTATTATAATTCTAATTTGAGATGCCGTGATCTCTACTGTGGCTACCAGAAATTAACTTTATTGAGGTAGGAGCATATGAGACACCTACAGCCAGACACAACATCCACAGAAATACAATTGACAAGAAAGCTTGATCTTCCACTGCTGAAGGCTTATGTTCAAAGAAGCTTAAAACCTTTGTCAACTGCACTTAGATTAAAGGAAAGCAATTGATGTGATGCATGGCTTATTCCCTGGAGTGCTCATTTGGGACAGTGCATTTCAAAGGGGCTKCATTCACTGAAAGCTTAGAATTCATCTGTTTATTCCCTGGATCAGAAGGGAATATGAATAAATTAAAATCAGTTGAATGGCTGCCCTGGGTCACAATGCCCATCCATCTAACACAGATATCCTGCTACCAAAAGGTACCTGAGAACAGACTTCTCAGGAAGGATAAGAAATGGCAAACACTTRTGAAACTTCCTTCTAAATCTCTTTCACTCTGAATCTTTCCACTTCAGAGACTTCCTGGTTTTTTAATATATGTGTAATTGTCATTGTATTTCTCTTCCATGCACATGTGCATTTTGARCCCATGCCAATTTTTAACACCCTCRAGTAATTTAGCAACAAGTTCTCCAGTCTACTGTTTACCGTATGAATAAGCAAAATATTGTGTTTTTATGGGACATGRCTGGTGCTATTTCATGCTCTCCAGTTCTTGTACCAAAAGACACTGAACATAAATTTCTATCTATCCATGATGCGATTATTTTGTAAACATATAGCACGTCATCCCCAGTCATCCCTTTTCTTGACTGCAGTGTTTAGTCTTAGTGTGACAAGGCTTTTTGAGCCCTTGGTTATCCATCCTTGTTGCCTTTCTGTAAACCTTCTCTAAGGCTGAAGTAGCAAACCATGGATTTATACAGTCACAGAATACTGTTATATTTTGTTCTACATTCATTTTCTAACAATGCCAAMAATTCAAGTTCCTCTGTTGAATCCTGCTAGGTACTGAAATGTTGTTTCAATGGAGCCACTTGCAAGAGCCTCAGGAACTCCTGAGTGGTGGAAATCAGTATAAAGCCCATCATTCTTTGTGTGAAGTAAGGATTATTTTTTCCATGCACTTTGCATTTAGCTGTACCAAATATCTTCAGTCATTTTATTACACATTCTGTTTTTCAGTCTTGCTCTAAGACTGCAGACCGACTGTTAAAGATGCTGTCACAAACAAGTTTTTTTGCTCCACTCTTCGACCTTTTCCAGGTTTTCTTATGAATATGTTGAGCAGTAGAGGTCTCAGCACAGATCCCTGAAGGATTGCTCTTGATTCTTCCCTCCATTGAAAGAACTGATGATTTGTTCTCTTTCCTGT
>NW_026623488.1:417331-453896 GCF_030028575.1 Malurus melanocephalus | reverse complement strand
AACCATGCAAGACCTTCTCTCTAAGAGCTGCATTTGTTGACAATCTTTCTCAAAGCCTTCTGGAATTCAAAATGAACTGTATTGGTCAGATAACCCTGCTCCATACATAAGCTTGTTGACATCACAAAAAAAAGCAGGATTATGACCTTTTATACAAAGCTTCACTGACTCTATCAGTATGGATTATTTATGGTACAATGCTTATGCARTTGCCAGCTAACCCTTTAAAGTTTCTCTTTGTCCAATACAGACATCAGTGCGATATTCCTGTAATTCTCCACTGGGACCTSTGCATCACATATGTTATCCTCCAGTTCTGAGTACCCAGGCTGTTTTAAAKGAAAGGTTACACAAGTCTCCAGCAATTCAGCTATTTCATCCTTGAATTGCTTTAAAACTTGTGAGTGATTACCATCTGGTCTTGGCAATGTGTTGCTGTTCTTTATACCATTTTTTCCCCAACTCCTTCTGTAATCTCTTCAGTATCAGTTATGACCTGAACTAACCCAAGAGTSTCTCTTTACTCCGGGGTAGGTCGGGGGATAGAGCTGCTGAGTGATTAATGCATTTTGGAAAGCAGAGATTGTGCTGCTGATGCTGGCTTTGGGCTGGGCTCTGGTTTGGTTATATTCCACCTGGTAGCCACTAACTGCATGTGCAAAGGAGTTTGTAGAGGAATGTGATAGTGTAGTGGTAAGATGGTCACTTATCAATAATTGTCGGTGTGGTTGCACTCGGAACACTGGCTGCTTGAAGCTGGGAGTACCAGCACTGAGGGAGCACACCCAGTTTCCCCCTTGGTCATCTGGTGCCTTGCTACAAACCCACAGTTATTCYCTGGAAGTAGAGAYRCCGSTGAGCATTKCAGGTKCAGGTTWAGARGCAGGAGCTACATGCTGTGTGGTGRTRGGGTCCAAAGAGTGAGCTCAGGCAAARCATTTCCTTCTTACAGCCCAACCAGAGCCTCCAGAGAGCTCACAKCTTAAAACAGAATGCACAGGAGCARGGCATCACATAYAGCTCTTCATAAGAGCAGTTACATRTGGATTTTTAAGCTTAGAAGCACTTGTAAACCATGAATTAAAGGTAGGGATAACATTCTCTTTGTGTTATGCTGGTCTCAGTTTAGGCTGAGTCCTTGTGCTGCAGCAGTGGGCGTTGCATTGGGTCAGTTCAGGAGRCTCAATCTGTACCAAAATCTGTACCAAATGCTTCCACAGCTCCTTCTGCCTCCAACCCAGGGGAACAAGRAAAGTCTGAAGAGGAGGGATGCTGTGGAGCAGTAAGGGCTGCCTGTGCTTCCMTGGAGGTCAGAGTGGCCTGAGASAATGTCTGCAAAGCATCTCTGCTCRCTGGCTGAATTCTCMTTGGGTCAGYAGAGCCASCCTTCATGACTTCCAGGCCTCATTTTCTTT
The DNA here is from genome assembly GCF_030028575.1 of Malurus melanocephalus. Lineage (NCBI taxonomy): Eukaryota > Metazoa > Chordata > Aves > Passeriformes > Maluridae > Malurus > Malurus melanocephalus. Next base: position 452,481 of record NW_026623488.1, on the reverse strand, counting down.
CTTTTTGCTTTCTAATAAAGGAGAAAACTTGAGTCAGTTCATATTGTTCCTTCAAGATTCTTTTTTTCACTGTCTCTACAGTGAAAAGATTATAAACCTTTTCCTGTCAGCTTTCAGCTCCATGCTGCTTCTGGCTCTCTAAGTTGCAAAGRCAGAAGGCGCTAAAAGCATCAAAAACAAATCCCTGGATATATAATTGTATAATTTATCAAGCTGAACTCTGAAAGAGCATCTTCTCTCTCTAAACAAGAGCAGAATAGTGTGAACTAAGAMTTTTTGGTCAAGAAATAATAGTGACTACTGATAGATGACTTGCTTAAGTGAATTTTCCTCATCAAGCTAAAACACAACAGTTAAGATAAGGCTTAATAACAGGTGGGTTTTTTCCTTAATAACACATTACACTGAACAGATCTCTTGATGGTCCATTAGTCCCATCAACCCACAGCTGGTTGAATGTTTTAAGGAGAGTTGCTTAACAAATGGGCTGTGCTCTGTTTGATACTGAAGTGTGTTTGCACTGCGRCAACCCCATATAATTTAAAATAAAAATCTGGTTTGGATGCAGCATTATCTTAAAGTCCTGATCCTCTCCTGCTGTACATAGTTAACAGCAGAAGGACTGCTGAAAAATGATATGAAACTGCACAAAGATTTTTGTTAAACCTACAGAATAAACCGTAGAAAAAGAGAATGAGATTTCAGAGAAGTGGAAAAATCACAATGAGAAATGATAGTAAATTTGTTTAGGGGTCAGATCCATTTCCCTTCCTTCTTTTTAATGTTTAAAGGTCTGATCCCCACATTATTTGAACCAACTAATTAGAGCAATCTTGTAGTGTAATTTGCAACCCCCTAATAGTTCTCCTTTGAGCTGGATCTCACAGAYTTCTTGGTTTTACTCTTTGTCTTGTTCTCTTGCCAAACTACAACACAGAACCCATTTAGGATGCACTCTGGTTTTTCCTGTGAGACTGTGATGGGAGTGGGCTCACAATACTGATAAATAATAAATATTTCCAAGCTCTTATTTCCAGATGCCGCTCACAGATGGACCAACAGTTAAAACCTTCCTTGYTCCCTTGCTAGACTAAACTTAGTGCTCAGCATTCTCCAAGTTCAGCCCTCTTTTTTTTTAAACATCAAAATGCCCCGATGCCCAAGGAATGGTGGGTTGCCTGTAGGTAGTGAACCTGTAGTTAAAAAATATCAAAATATCAAATGTCTCACCTTTCTGTTTCTTTCTCTTTCACCACATCATGCCCACATAAGTTCTGAGGTGCCTTCCCATTGCCTCTCAGATAAAACAACCCTTAAGCTTCCGCAGAAGGAAAAGGCTGAATGGGGCCAACAATAGAATGATTCAAAGGAAATGGTTCAGGGAAATTGCATAAAAAAAATTAAAATTGTAGATGCAATGAAAAGGGTGAGGGAATATTTTTTTCATACAGCCACATTTTGGCCCTATTTATTCTTATTTTCTTTTACTCCTCACAACAGTTTTTAGATGAKAGTTCATTAACGTAGTGATCTCCTGGCAGTTATTTCAGTATGGAAAAGTGAAACTGTCATGTGGAGGTATACAAAACTTTGTGGTTGAATTCACACACAAATACTTCTTTTTTCTTTTCTCAGCAGTCATTGTTTTCCAGACTTCACTTGTTCCCATCCTACCTTTCCTAATAGCTAGGAGATTTTGAGATGATTTGGTGAATACCCAGATCAGATACAGGGTGCTTWGGTCCCACCACAGGCTGGCATCACTTGCCTTCAGGGCTTGTTCTGAATGCTGTGTTGCAAATCCCGAATGCTGCATTGTAAACCCATTTAAAGCATGTGAGACCATGCACCAGATAATAGGATTTGCTACAAGCTATATGTTGGCCAGTCTCTGTTGAAAGGGTGCTGACTTCTCTGTTCCTTTAAATTACACTGAAAACTCACTGAAGTCTGTGYTCCAAGCTACAGTTTAGGTAAAGGTCAGTTCCGGAGATGATCTGTAAACATTTAATCAAAATCTGGTTTTACTTTAAGGCTCTTTGTCATGTTTCAAAACTGTCCCTTTAATGCAGTTTTAGTATAGATTCATGGTTTGGATTGCTATCAAGTGCACTTCTATCTCTTTAGAATTGCTTTATTTCATCTGAGAGCCCAATCTTTACTACAGAACATTGATCTGAATTTCTAAACTGACTCAGATGGAAAATGGCTTTGAAATAGAGGTTTATTTAGTAACTGAAAAGGCTCACTCAGCAGATCAGAGATCARCTTCAAACACTCAGGCTAGAGAGATATATGCCTACAGTCACTTGCAATTGCTTRCCTAACATTACACAAACTGTTGTGTAAAAATTCCTGTTTCTCTTCTAGATTTGCTCATTTCTTTCACTAAGTCAGCCCTTAAAGACATACAGCTGTTTGTGTATTTTAGCAAAATAAGCCCACACTTCTTGAAAAACAGATAGGTAACTTGGAGGTTTCAGTGTTACAGGCTTTTAGTTTGCCCTAATCATATTTGTGTCATGAAAAGCAGAGTTGAAGAGTACATGCTCTAGTTTCTTATCAGCATGCTGTGGTTGAATTGTGGCTAAATTGCTAAATTAGTTAGGAAGCTTGGAAAGAATGTGTTTTCTTCCAGTATTTTACTGTTTTATCTCTACTTCCAACCTCTGTATGTCAACACAGGTGTTAAAATTTGGGGTTTCCTTCTAGGCTTAGAGCTTGGGGTGTGTAAGGGAGCAGCAGCTGGGAAGTGCACAGATAGTCTGTTTTAAGGAGGTTTTTGGATGTGAGACTTGCCAGGGCAATTCTCCTGTGGCTTCTGGATGCTTCCCTTTCCCAGGAGACCAGCAACCCAGTGCTCAGTGTAACTGGGATTCCAAGGGGGGCCTCCTAATTGCCTTGGCAAATAGGTGAAATTTAAAATAATGTTAAAAATGTTACTTTATTCCCCATTCCACATCCCTTGTAAAAGCAAGTGTTTATCTTCATGGAATCAAGTCTAAAAAAACAGGTTTTGTTTGTGTCTGCTTTGTWTTTAAAGTGCACCACAAAAATGGACTACACAGCACAGACAAGGCCATAGAAAATAAAAGCAGAAGAACATAAGCTCTGTGGTAATGAAGAAAATCAAAATGGTTTTCTGGGAAGTAATGCTCTTTCTATGTAATAAATAAAATAGTTTGTTTTTCTTTACTTTCTGCCTTTCATTATGTAGTTATGAATTATAAAGAGACCTTTATGGTCCCTCTGCAAATGCCTGAGAACATATTCCTTTTGTCTATGATAATATGGATTACTGATTAATGSTCCTTACTGTAACTGGAAAGGCTAGATGCCTGCTAATGCACTTCCAGATATTCCCAAAGACTGGCTGTGGAGACCTCTCCAGATTTGCATTCAGAAGGTAATGACCTGAGAGTAAAAAAAAAACTAAATTGGACTGATGGAAATACATTGTCATTGAGTCTTAAAACCAAGTCACCTACTGGGTTTCTATTTAATTCGTGTTTGCTGGGTAATGAAGGATTGACTTCTAACATTCATTATAACAAGGCATTATCGTTAAGATTGAGAAGACACTCTCATGCCAGAACTTTCTATTTCAGCTGCATACAACTTTCTAGCAAAATTACCCTTTGGGCTGAAATTACTTATGCTTGTTCTCCTCCTCASAGAAGTAATTTGTTTTTAAAATGTCTTGCAATGCTCTTTGGTGGTGGTGATAGAAACACATAAAAAAAATTACAAATTACCTTTTTACAGAATGAGATTCTTTGATCATTAAGAAATTACTTAAAATTACAACTTCATGGTTACTCAATTTCATACCCAAGGAGGACAGGTGATTGCTCTGTGTTTGGAAAAGTTTTATTAGGTAGAAATACCACAGTCTTGTCAGTTCCACTTGCCTTTTCAAGGCAAAGTGTGAGTCATTCTGCAGAAATATGTTCAGGGTATCTGTGAATGTTTATGTTTGTACAGGCAAATGGATGTTTCACATTCACAGAACMCTGTGAGGCTAGCAATGTATTTTGTATATGTAAATATGTATCTACTGTCGTGTAAAGCTATACATCAGMACATAATATTTGACTTTTTGGAGTTCAATTGGAGAAACTGGCCTTGGTATTTATTCTCTCACTTCTCTCTTCCTTGCCATAGTTTATATTTGAAAAAAGGAGAAAGCAAAATGCCAATGAATTTTCAAGTGCACAGTTAAAGATGAAAGTAAACCAGTGGAATGGGGCAGGCAAATAATTTATGAAATATTTTTCAATGTAATTTTCACATTATTTCACAGTGGATTTGAGAGAAAATTCAAATGTAGCATAAGAGGAGAAGAGAGCCATGAAGAAATTAATTGGTTGTTCCATTCCTTGTTTTTGGGAAGTCACAGATGTCATTGTAGGAGTTGTGCCCAGTAACAACAGTAATGCCAGTGAAATGATTTGTAGGTAGTACCACAGGTAGGGGCTGCTGATGTAGTGGATGAACAGGTGAGAGAAGATTACTTGGAATTTCATTAGATTGCCTTTCTGACTGAGACATTTTATTTCAAAATTTGCAGTAAGTGTCTTGCTTATAAAGAGAGACTTAGAGCAGTTTTCAAAATCAAATGTAGCAATAAAGCTTTCCAGACTTTCGAGTTTGTTCCTGTCCCTCCATTCTTTTGCAACAGCTGGCAGCAGCACACCACAATGACCATCACTGGGCTCTGGGGCTGCTCTGGTAACTTCATACCAAGTCTCTGTGTCCAAATAATCACACAATTTCCCTTCTGTTTGATGTGCACAAGGAAACTGGGTCTGCAGGGCCCTACTTGGAATGAAGGGAAATTKTGTCACCTGCAGCCCTATTTTATCACTTGGAGGTTAAGCTAAGCTCAGAAACAATAAGGATAGCTGATCTCCATWATTATGGCTCACCACTTCCAAATCTGATGCAGTATTTGGGAATTTCAAAGTTAAAGATTTCTTTTTGGCTATACGAGGGAAAAGGGGCAGGTCAGTTGTGGTTTCTCTGCAGGTCAAGGATGATGTATTTCCAGTGATGATGATGATGGTGATGATGATTGTCTGTGATCAGAAGGAAATGCTTTAAGAATCAAATTGCAGACCAGATAGACGGACGGACGGACGGACGGACAGACAGACAGACAGACAGATAGATCGATAGATAGATAGATAGATAGATAGATAGATAGATAGATAGATAGATAGATAGATAGATAGATAGATAGATAGAATAAATAACCTCTTGTAAGTCAACAGTAACTGGGGAAAAGTAATTTTCAATAAGTCCTTGTGATTTTATGGGGAAGAGAAATAAAAGAATACCCTGACAACAAACCAGTCCTCTGTAGTGAGAGCTGTTACTCATGAGACAGGTGATAAACCTATAGTAAAGAATGAAGAATGCAGGTAGAAGAGAGAGAAGGGAGTCAGAATTAGCAGCAAGATTTACATTGCAAAACCCACCTAAGACCCACCAAACCTGACTAAATGAATTTGTGAATTTCCAGTTGGGCAAGTGTCCCTCAATGGAGTTTGAGGGTCATATCTTATAATTTTGGTCTTCATTTCCTTATGCATCAGATGTTTGGTCACAGCCTCTACCTCAACCTGGCAGAGCCCTGAAATGCACAATGGCAAAAAAGGGAGTGGTCATATGATATGTAAAGGTATTTCAGTGAATCACTGATCCTTAGTGACCTAAGAGATCTGTTTTTATATCTCCTGAATACTTTAAGATTTATAATTTTTCAACAGAACTGTAAATCAGAGCCAAATTTGGGTGTTCAATACCTCAGATTATAGGACTATTTTTTCCTCCAAAAGCTGATCCTTTCAGTCTGTGTCCCAGAACTTGGAGGACATGGTTGTAAGCCATCAAATCTTGATTTATCTCAAAACTGGCAGTGTCCTAGGTTCTTACAGTCACCAGAAATAACYTCTTGTATCTCAAAAAAGATTGCAGAAACTTTAGGATGGGAGATTAAATTCTCCTATACTACTTCTGCAATTGCAATTCTTCAGGAAAATAAGCCTTTCTCATTTTAATTACCAACATTTGAAATGCAGAGAAGTACACAAAAAAGAAGTACACTTTAGCTGCTGTAATCCTCTGTCCCAGTGCAAAGCAGGTACTCATTATCAGCAGTATAAACAGCTGAAAAATGCAGTGATATTTAACAAAGTCTGGAAAATCCACTTTTAAAGCTATCACTCTGTGCAGAGTTTGCTCTTTTGTGCCTTGCTTTAATGAGAACTTTGCTTGACAATGGGTGCTTTTAAAGGASACCCATGAAAATTTGTATTTTATTGTTGTCACTTATTGTGTCTGAACTCCTTATGAAACCAGTGTCTCACTCCCTCTGTCCAACAGTGCAGAGCACGCTGTCAGAATTTTCTTTTTCTAGCTCAGGKCTCCCTGAGAGTTACTGTTTTCCACTGAGCCCTGGAACACTGGCARGAGCTAACCTGTTTCAACCCAAAGTGGTTGGTGACAGCAGCCCACTCTGAAAATGTAGTCCTGGGACAGCAAATCAGCTGTTAGAGACCTTATAAGAATACATTTATTCTCCTTCTCTCCATAGATAAAGAAATCTRTGCCTAGATTTCTCTGTGTTATGGATAAAGCAAAGTGTTTATGGATAAAGACCCTCAAGTGTCTTCAGCATCCCCTCAAATGGTCTTTGAACACACAATATCAGAAATAACACCACCAAGGTGGGTCTAGATGATTTTTTTTTCTAGGCCTGAACTCTGTTTTGTGAAATCTGGAGAGCTGAAACAAGGTTTGTGTTAATAAGAGTGGAAAAGAGTGCTGCACACAATTTGGATTCTTCTAAGGAGAACTCAGCCAGCTTTGGTTCAGCCAGCTCTGGGAATACTTGTCTGGTGCAGGGACAAGGAGGACAGGGATGCACTGAGCAATGATACAAGTGTGACCTGCTGCCAGATTTGTCAGACAGACTCAGAATAACAAAAAAGTAATTTCCAGGCAGGAGGTTTTTATTTTTTTCAGAGTTCTCTATTTAAAGTGTAAAGATTTTCTGTTGAATAATTATACAGCTGATGCAGACACATGGTGTCCTATAAAACTTGCGTTTATGGGCATACTCAGTTGATGATCTCCCCCAGAGTAATTTTTGAACCAACTGTGTGTTGTCACCCAAACTTGAGAGAGAAAAATGTCTGGAAGACAACAAAGGGGGAAGACCAGGAGCCTTGTTGCAAACAGTGGGATGGTGAGTAGGTGAGATGGTGAGTAAGCTCTTGGCCTTTCAGCTATCCCAGCTCCAGGCAGACGTTCAGCCATAACTTACATAAAGCAATATATCGAGCCTCAAGACTTCAACCTGCTGAAACCTGTCTTCTTCTGTGGCATCTTTCCCGCAGATACTCAAGCACAGAGTAACTCAAGGGAGGTAAAGGATTTCCTCTTCTCTTTCTCCCTTGTAGTAACATCCTCTAGTAGAGTCTATTTTGGAGGATGAAAAGGTGGCTGTGCATGCTGCAGGACCCCAGACCATGGTGGTGCCTGCTTGTGATTTACCCTCTGCAGCTCTGATTCTGGTGTGAGGGGTGTGTGTGGATACAGCTCTCCCTAAAGGCAAAGCCTCTCTGTGGGGGCTTCCTCCAGACCACCAGCTCATGTGGGGATGATGCCCATAAACAATTTGTCACAAGATCGAGCGCAGTGACCAAGGAACTCAGGACTTTAGGGGGTCCTTTTTCCCCTCATTTTCTTCCCCAGGTGAAATTTTGCTTGACAGAATCCAGGCTACACTGAAGGCAGTGCTCTGAAATGTGCATGAAGTTATTTTTGCCCTGGCAGGGCTCTCCAGACATAGCAACAGTATTTGAAGACAAGGAGTATGAAGCAGTAAAATCTGCCAGATTTTAGTATTTGACCAAGATACTAATAAAGCTGGCAGTGTTGGCAGTGAAYGTGCCAGTGAACTCACACGGCAAATGCGTGCAGATGCCTCTTTTTATATTGAAATCACCTCTTTTTCTTTTCCATGAAACAGGGGGAGAAGTTTTCAGCCTTTTCAAACCACTAACATTTGGATTTATGAGCATGCCACCCATATTTTTGTGTGGGGAGGCCTGCCATCTGAAGTCTTGCCGCTGCTAAAATTAACTGACATCTTAGGCCATGTAAGCTGCTTATTCCCAAATGTCGAGCCACTAGGGACATTTACAGCAAAGAGAATGCTAATGGGATATTTCTGAGAATAGGCATTAAGTATGGAAAACACTGGAGCAAAGAAATGCATATTTGAGACTCATCTGAGTACCTTTGGCAGCAGCCAGGGCATTCTGTGATGGGAAGCTGGTGAGATGCACATTTGAGCAGAGAGAGTTTTGAGACTCAGTCATTTCCTCATCCTGAACACTCTGTGAGCTTCCATTCCCAGCACAAGGAGCACTTATTCCTTAGCTTGTTCAGTAAAGAGCCTTTTTCCTCAGCTCTCCTATCAACTCTTATGGCTGGGCCATCTCATTCAGATCTCTGAAAGAAAATGACTTTTCCTACCTCAAACCAGAGTATAATAAGGGAAATACTGCRTGATAACAACTGCTTTGTGTTCTGTAAATAAAGCCTGGGACTAATCAGCCACTAACTTGTTTTGCAGAGATCAGAATCTGAGAAAGAAGGAAATGTAAGCTGTGCTTAAGATTAGTATTTTACATGTTTTTGATTACAGACTGACTGTAAAAGCCAGTCAGCCAACACTGGATAGCCATGTGAAAGGAGGTCATTTGCCTATGAAACCTCACTGCTGGGTGCAAGCAGTTTTAAAAGGGACTGTGGAAATCTGGGATCCCTCCTGCACATGCCAAGATCACTGAAATACATTTGCATGACAGGTCCTCTACTGTGTAAAAGGTGTATTGGTTTTGAGATCTGGCACCTCCTTTTCTCCTCTGAACTCAAAACCACGCCTGGGCAGTTCAATTCTCTCCCTTGCAATGCTCATCCATCCTTAGAAACAAAAACTAAGAATGCTCCAGCCCAAAACCACCCAAAATCTCACCCTCTTGGACMTTTGTAGAATAGATCATAAGTAGATTATCAATTTCTTGTCATTTCCCCTTGCCTTCCCCCTCTTGCTCTCACAGTTTATCCTAATCAAAGTTAATACATTCCAGCTAATATCTGTGTTGRTACAGGAATCACTTTGTCTTTCTGAGGAGCACATTTCCCAGGTAACYTTGAATGCAAAAAGTCCGAGGGGGTCTGCAGAAATACATGACGGATGTCCTGATGAGGCAATTCCCTGAGGAACACGGGCAGGTCTCTCTAATTAGGGGAGCTTGACTTCCACGGCAGCTGGCCAACCACAACCCCAATTACTGGAACACTTATGGAAACCTCAGGAGACATCAKCAGGTTTTCAACAGCAGATGATTTGGGGTAAGTACTGGATATTCAGCATTGTGCACTGGGTCTTTTTTTGGGGGTTGGCTTGTCATGGCTTTAAGCTMAATTTGCTATTAGTGCAACGAAATTTTTTTCTCATAAAGATGTAAGGAGGTGAATTCTTCTCAACTTCCCTGCTTTGGCATTTACGCAATTTTGACTAAAACCCTATTCATATGAGCAGCAGAGACAGAAAGATATTGTCTTAATGAACTGACTGCCAAGTCCTTAGCAAAGCTGGCCTTTTAGAAGCCACATTTTATAGCAGAGATGGACTGGGATTCCACCCATAAACCCGGTAATGAACTGTATTACASTGCTGATTTAATGATATTTCTGTCTAAAAGTGAAAAATGCTGGAAGCTTCCAATGGAGGCAGGAGCAGTAAACATTGGTCCAGAAAGAAACAAACCATGATGCACTTCCAGCTCCCTCTCTCATAAAATCCCTTCTTGCAACCCTCAGCAGTATCATTGACAGGATTTGTAACCTTCTCCTTCTCTGGGCAAGGCAAGGCCTCTAAAATGTTTGCTCTGTTGCCTCATGGACTGGGAGAAGAAGTGCAAAAATAAGTCAAGAAATTATCATTGATGAACCAAGTTCATGTGTTTGCATGACTCATAAACCCAGCTCGTGGAAGAGTTTTGCGGCTCTGTTCACAGCAGAAGCCCAGCATGTGCTGCTTTCAGTGGCAGTGATTGCAGCAAGGAAGGCAGCGATTCTCTGGGGAGCTGCCACCTTTTCTGGGGAATGACAGTGGAATGGCACTGTCATTTGGTGCCACAAATGTCATTCAGTGCCAGTGGTTCCCAAAGATACTTGCCATGTTATCGATGCTACATAAAGGCAACTGCTTTTTTCTCTGTCTGATTCTAACATACTTTCCATACTATATTAATTTCACTTTCCACAACCACTATTTTATTCATTTTTATATTCTGCTTCTTCATCCTGGTGTATATTTGCTATCTAGCCCTCCTAACTAAGGCCCAACCTTCTCATTACTGATCTCAGCGGTGTGTATGACATTATGACAATTTTATGCATACACATTTTCACATGGTTTGCTTCTCTTTCTTGTCAGCAATTATGAGCTGTCATTAAAAGTGAGAGAAGTGGCTACTGTGCTGTTGGAATWTTAAACCGACAGATAATCCAAAGGGAATAAGGTGAAGGGAAGAACATAAAGACTCAGAAAAGCAGTGCAGAAGAGGGGAACTGGGAAAAGGATGAATTAGTGGAAGAATATAAAGAAYGGGAAAATGTAGTTCCTAGTCTCAGAATTTCAGTTTATTCCTTGTAGTCACAGTTAAAACAGCTGTATTTTGGAAAGGGGAAGGARGTGCCCTGTAAAAGCCAGAAAAGTTGTCAATATATAGCCAGCTAGATCATAAYATGCTCAAAATCAGCTATGTGTCAATCCCAGGCATGCCATGTGGATTGACATGGATGTATGCTTGTGGAACCTCAGCCATATCTATCAGTGTTGTGAACAGTGGCTGTTGCACTCTGTCACAACATCCCATAATGACACAAATGTCATTGTATTGCAATATATGTGGGACAGCACTTACACATATGGTATTTCTAATTCTTGTTTGCTTGCTTAGAAAACTAAAAAACCATAAACACAGTGGTGCACTGTTGCCTGTCACAATCTGCATCAATATTTCAAAATTGTTGCCCAGCCAGTTGAGGACACTTCTCTGTTTTACTGAATCCTGTGAAGAAAGCAAGTCCTTCCATCATGAGATGGGTGGGGAGCATCAATGTTTGGTAGATTCCTATTTCTCTCCATGGCCTACAGAATCAATACAGTCAATTAGTTTAGTCTAAACATGATTTTTTGACAGCTACATTTACTTTGGGTAAAATGAATGCTCCCCTCCAAAAAAAAGGTGTGAAATAGAGCATGAAGAACCGAGCAAGCACCAGGAAGGACTTCYCAGACCCAGCAGCAGGCTCAGGATGCAGCTGGTGTGTCCAAGCTCTGGCRTGGCTGGTCTGAAGAGAAATTATTCATGGATGTGACAGAAGTTCTGCTGAGTGCCATGTCCAGCAAGGAATGAATGGGACTGAAATGGCTGATTGATATCATCACAGCAGTAGCATCTGCTAGCAGAGGATTTATGGCAGCAGCTCTAATTGTTTTTACTGAGAAGGGGTAATCTTTCTGGTAAATAAGCTTCTAAACTGATTGCTTSATTCTGGTTGTTATGAGAATTTATTTGTTTGTCATAATAAGCAAATTCTGCATTATCAGGGGCAAAGACAGGTAAAAAGAGACTCCACTTATAGCTGAGAAGAGTCAGGAACAATGAGGCCTGTCATCTCTGTCACATCATAATGCCTCCTGAATCCTCTTCTCTGCCAATGAGTTCTTTCCTGYAGAAGCTTGTTAATTGAGCCCATTCTCTGGGTTCTCAGGGGATTTTATGGAGAGCAGGAAGAAACACATAGTTCGATATTTATGGCATAGTAGAGAAGGTAATGAATATGTCTGGTGTGATGTAAAACTAGATTCTAAGGGTGGTGGGCTTTCTTTTCCTTCTTGTAATTCCCAAACCGTTTCCATGCCATGAACCATAACTATAAACAGACACAAGATCCTCAGCACTCAAATGTATCCGTGAGTTGGTCTAAAAATGCTGCATTCTGGGGCTGAGCCTGGACATGATTTAGTTTCTGCTACAGAATATGCATTGAGCATCCTAACATCCAGGGATATCAGGGAGAGATTCAACACCAGCTCTTTAGAGCTGTATAGAAAGGCAGGTTATTGTTGTGGAGGATTAAAAGGAAATTRGGAAAGATAACACACTGATGTGTCTTGAGAAAACTCCAGACAATTATAAGCATGAGCATGTCAAAGCAAACTCCTGTGCTCCCCCTCTTCAARGAATGCATTGTAAAAGCAGACATTCATCTTGATTTTTGTCTCATATAGAAGTGAAGGTGGAAAAARCTACAGAAAAGTAGAGAAAAAACTGRTAATACTGTTAGCTAAAAGTGTACRAGSATATCATCTAAAGAGAGGAAAAGGAGGTTTTTCCTGATCCCAAGACGTATTACATACCTTCACATAAGCAGATTGCTACYAGAGGTAAGTCATAAATACCATTGCTAAGTAAGTGTGAAATGGAGTCATGGGATATTACYAGTCTATGACATTCTTGGGTGAAAAATATAAGGAAATCAAAATAGAAAAATGAGAAAGGAGGCAAAGAAATTCTTATTTTTACTTTCACACGCAGGTTGAATCAGCCTACCATGTAATTCTGCATCAGAAGGAAACTCTATAACCTAAGAGCCCTCTCCATTTTTCATAATCATTTGATCAAATAAGGCACTGCCTAATAGCAAGAAGATTGTGAGAAATTTTAATAACATCAGGTTATTGAACCAGTGAAATACAGGAACATGACAGACCTCTCCTTGCAGCATGTTCAATTTTTACGTTCTTGCTGAGTCACGGAGAGGAGTCCTGCGCTTGTCTTTCATAAGGAAAGGCACAGAGCCAGATCCCACCTGATACGGAGCCACCACAGCATGTCACCAGGACAGCCCTTTCTTTTAATCTTCAACTTGTGTGGCATTTCCTAGGTCTTTTCCCAAGCTTTTACTTTTTATTTCCAGAGAATTYTGGAAAGAGTGACCTTCTAGGTTTTGCTTTGATTTGCCAGTTTTCCATCACAACCTGGRGGAAGCAGTAGCTGGCCCAAAAGGYCAGAACACAAGATACYATCTCAGCAGATGAAGATGGATCTTGAGGCTGAGTGTCAATGTTTAGCACGTATCTGGGTTTTCTTTAGCAATGAAAAGAGGTGAAGTTTCTGTCTCTGCCACAGCCCTTCAGAACAAGTAGCTGAAAGTGTTCAGTGGAATATCCAGGCTGATGTTAAATGGGTTATGGTAACTGTCTAAAAAGCCAATGATTAGAAACTCACATGTGAAATATTGTGTACCATGAAATGGTACAGTTCTGTATAAACCTTGACTGCGGTGTGTGAAAGAGTAATCCATCTTTCAGGTTGGGCAGCTGATTGACCGATTCTTGAATAAAAGCGGTCTGGATTGTGCAAACGAACATCTTCCCCATTTACATGCTGTCCATATGCTTTGAACAGGACATGGCTATTTCTTAATTTTTCAGCTAAGGATTTAAAGTGGCATTATGACCACTTTTGACACTTCTGGCCTCTCCTGCCAGTTCTAAAGATTTTTATTTGTTAGCTGTTACAGCCCACCTCTGAGGCAGGGTAAATGAGGTTCTTGCTAATGGATTCCTTGTGGTGRATTAGAGTGAAATAACCCTGAATGACCTGTGTACATACAAGCCAGGTTTGTTTTAAAACGATTAGGTTGCAGCAGAAACCTGACACCTGCCCTGCAGAGGGATTTTTGTCTGAGGCAACACTGTGGAAATYATTTGGGGGGCCCTTTGGGGGTCTTTGATGGTTTGTGGCCCYTTCTGATGRCAYGACTGCTGCTTGGCCCCGCTTCTCCTCRTGCCAGTTGTGCCTTATCAGGAGGGAGGGAACCTTCTGGCTTCCATGTGAACACCCAGTATCTCCCATGGCAGGGATTTTTACACCTTCATAGGCAGTTGTGCCTTACTGGAGAGAGGAAATCRACATGATAAAAAGCATTACCCAGTCTGAAGGATCTGCTTCTTACCTGCCTTTCCATTATCTGACATAAAAACACTTTAAGGCATCAGTCCTGGATTATCAGAGAGAGATTTATCGCACAGCTCAAGCAGTTTATCTAAACAAAGTTCAGTCTATCACATTACTTCAATGTGATTTAATATCCAGGACATAAACAAATGGCAAATCTAAGTATATTTTCTTTTCATTCCAACGAAACACTTAGACGGGGGTAGAGGTAAAAGGTTATTTTGCATTCAGATGCCTTTTTTCACTCTCTATGTGAATGAACAGCTACCACTATATCAATGAGAAAAACAACTCAAATGTTGGCAGAACCATAGGCTTTCAAAGAAGTGAATTGGTTGTAGTGCAGGAGTTCACCAGTGCTGAAATCCCAGTGATTCGTAAAACACTGAGGCCTAATGGGGCCAAAATTTTAGCCAGAAGATTTGAAAAAAAAATATTCCATTTTCCAAATCTGCTGGTGATCTAAAGCTGTGTAATAGTTCACAGGAAGAGCTTGGACAAAGGAGATCGTGGTTTCTACTTKTTCAGTGTCTTGGTTTATGACTCTGTCACAATTTGTACATATTTTTCAATTGCCATCTTTTGGCYATGCTTCTTTCCACCTCTCTTTTTCTGTGGCCTCTCTCATCTCTATTTATGTCATAGTCAAGCCAGTCCTGCAAAGATAGAAAGGAAAATATCATTGCTCATTAACATTCAGGTAAGCCCTAAAACATGTCAGACCAGGGGCTGATTTGCTCCAGCTCCAGCTCTTTCTCTCTAGCTTCAGCTTGATTTTCACAATAAATAGAAAAGTGAAGCTCGCTGTCTATGCACCCMAGGTATTGTTTTCATCTGGGGAGAAATGAGAAGTAACCAAGAGCCAGCCAAGTGCATATAACATATTCCATAGGAATGTTTATGTCTTCAGGTGCAAAGGAAGGCATAGATCTGTACAAAAAATTATAAACCCCAATCATGGAGGAAACTGCAGCTTCAAGACATGTTTTTAAACAATGGTAATGTAGGAAATCAAAATGGGTTTGATATTGAGAACCAAGCCACACAAGGCTTGTATTTTAAACAGTTTTCTGTACTCCATCTCACAACGTCAGAAGCTTAATTGAGYTTGGCTTTAAATTCTTCAGCCTAAAAAAAAAATAAATAAGTGATGGAATTGAACTGGCACGCCAGTGATTTAGAAGTAGCATGCTCACAGTCAAGGGCAAGGAGCTCATTGTTAAATTCAGTACCAAATCAGAGGGCTTACATTGTTTTGAAACCCAAGGAGGACAACAAAATCATCCCTTWTTTTTTGAAGACTCTTTTCTATGAATTTATCTAATTACCTTCTCATATGGTCTTGGAATGCATCAAAATTTGTCCAGTGAGTTCTTATCACTTGCATGAGCTRCCTCAGAATTGCTGTATAAAGGATACTGCCTGCTTACCAAAAACAGTGACTTCTCAAGGGAAAGGAAAATCTACTCTTTGTGAGATATTAGGTAAAATATTGCCTCCAATGAATAGTGTAGGAAAATGCCTGATCAGTTTAGTGCAATCAAGTTTTCATCCATGTGTGTTTCTTGATATCATAGGAACCTTCTGAGAAATAATGGAAACTAATGAAATTTTTGTGTTAGAGAATTCTCTTCATACAAAATAATGCTGARGCTACTTCTAGCTTCTATGCTTGATCAAAAAAATAGATTAAAGTAGTCAGGTGTACAGGGTGAACAGATCTTGATCTAACATCTCTGCAAAAGGTTGAAAAACAGTGTGACATTTACATTTTGACAGTGTTTTAAATCCCAAAGTGAATGAATGTATTTGGACACTTCATAGCTGTAGCTGCAATGACTTTTCTGGAACAGAAATATTGCTGGGACATTGGTCTTTTCATCTTTTTGTTTCCATTCATTAAAACCAAAATGCAGACAAGAAAAGAACTGATGATGGCAARCCATAATTTCCAGATGCTGGCAAATATTGACTTCTGAAGATCCATTTCTCCCCATGTCAGTTTATCATATCAATTGTCATGTCTTCAGTGCTTAGAATTAATGAGCTTCAACTACTTTCCTCACCTAAGTATGCCTTACAATCCTAATTTATCACTGAAGGCAAGATTTAAACCCTAAGAGTGCTGGAWTGGGGAATAGAGAAACATCTGATTAATACCTTTTAAGGTGGAAGACTCAMGGGGTTTGTAATTTTGTTTTAAAATATCACAATCCTCAGAGGTCATTGGGCCTTTATGTGTACAGAATGCAGCACAGCACATGTGCATTGCTCAAGTTTCTGTTCCTCAGCGTTTGTTAGCTCACCTCTGGTGGGTGGGTGCTCTGTTTTGCAAAACTGTGAAAGAAAAGATGCATTCAGTTCTCTGTCAGTTCAGATGCATTGCAGAGCTATCTTTCACCAAGTTATTCTTCCTCCAGCATTTAAACTTCCAAGTTTAAATGGCCATGCATTGACTTCTGCTTCTGTTCTCCTTTATTTTAATAGCAAACTTTCTTATGCAGCTGCTCTATTTTACCTGTAAATGTGTGAGCTTCTATTTTTAACATGGCCATGCCAGACCCTTTTTGCTGATCATTGGTAGCCTGTCTCATTATTTGTCGATTCCAGATATTAAATTTTCCATGCTACTGCTAGCAGAACACATATTCAGTCACTGCAGTTTTATTGTGCTTCCTCAGTTCTATGGGAGAAGATTCTCTTAGATCTGGTCTTTTAGTTTAATTCGATAAAAGCTTGACTAGATATTTCATTTTGATTTCACTTCTTTCCCTGAGTTAATTAACAGTATTCTCTTTGTTACGTCCAGTGAAGCTGATAAGAATGCCTACATCCTGATTCAACTGAGGATGAAAAAGGAGCCTCTCGGTGTCTAATTATAGAAAGTAAGAAAGAGGGCTGAGGCCAGAACTGATTTATGGACTAGTGCATCATGTACTCCACCTACTGTAATTCAATGTATTTCTAAATGGCAGCCTGTGGAGGTAAAAAATCTACCGTACTTTTCCATATTTTCTTTTCATTCCAGCAAAACGCTTATCCACAAGATGGAAGGTTATTTTTCATTAATATATTTTTTATGTTAGGGAAAAAGGGAACCTTCTGAGAGCAGTATAAGGGTAATCCTCATTAAGACATTATTAACAACGCATGTTATTAGAACAGTTAAAGCCATTGCCCTTGATTATAAATGAGTAAATTGGTTAATGAGAACAGTAGTTAATTGGGGGTGTTATTGCCAAACAGGGAAATTATATGAAAGTTAAATACATCACAGCAATTCTTCTACACAATTAAACAACTTGGAGGACAGRGATTAAGGAGAGTATGAGAAAGTAGCAGTCATAAAGTAGAAGTACGTTTTTAAAAGTGTATTTCAGAAGTCTATTAAAACTGAATAAAAGCCAATGGTGCATATTTACTCTTCTGAAACTCATCTGAAGCTACTTCTTGCAAGACAGAAAATCTCAAACTCCATCACTGTGCTGAAATGTTGTGTAATCATAGAGCCATCTGGTAGGGATAAGATTTGCCACCCTGCACTTGCCATAAGATCCAGGTATCACATCTGTCCTTCCTCAAGCTTTTCCTTTCATATTTTACTCTCTGTAACAACCAGAATTGTTTTGAGCAGCTCTTGGCTAGAAGGGTTAGATTTTGCCTGTCTTTTGCAGCCCTAATTGTACTTCTTTTTCTGGTTAGCTCTGGTGGAAATTACACACCTTCCTGCCAATAATCTATTGTAAGGGAAARCAATGCTCATAGGTGTTTTATCCAGGGACCTCAGGCAGGAAGGAGGTGGCTGACCAGGACTATGGCTTGACATCTTCTGAACAATTYCAAGGATGGAGAATCCGCARCCTCCCAGGACAAGATGCTGCGATGCTTCATCATCCTCAGTGATGTAAGAATGGAAAAAAAGAGATTYCTTATGTTTTGATAGAACATCCTGTGTTTTTGTCTGTGCCTGTCACCTCTCGTCCTGCCACTGGGAGCCATGGAGGAAAACCTGYCTCCTTTTTTTCACTCTCCCTTCAGGTACACATCGGTGAGATCCCATCCTGAACCTTCTCTAGGTTAAAAAGCCTTCCAACCCCAACCATTCTGTGATTTTGTGATTTCTTTTGGGCAGCTGAAATTCACCCTGGGTTAATTGTAGTTGGTAGTCCAATAATCATACCTGGCTTTGGAAAAAAAAAAAAAAGGTGTACTGTGAGGAAGGAAATTTGCTTATCAGTTCTGCTTTGAAACCACAGACATGGGGATGGGTGTCCACATGAACCCAGTGCCAGGCCAAACTCAAAAGCAGGTAGAATCATCTGGAAAGGCCTGCAAGAAATATCAGTGCCACCCTTGGGGAAGGCTTGCTTCCTCAGGTGAATCTTGTGGACAAGATGCTTGTTTGGCTTGGAGTGTACCAAGGGYCACTCCCTGTGGCTGTATAGGTATAGTCCAGTAAATAATATAAGTAAGCACTGCTTCTGTACCTTTCCTGTCATCTCTAGCCATGCTGTGTATTTGCAAGCTTGATCCACAAGAAAACAGCTCAACCTAGGGCTGTTAAAARCAGCAGGGCAGAGTTTTGGCTTTGGAGTTTCACGCAGCTCAGTGCGATGAGTCTGTGCCCTAGTGCCTCCACCTTTCAGAGGGTACAGGGTGCTGCTGCCTCAACCTGAGAGCAGGGAGAGACAGCCCTGGAGATGAAGGAACGGCACTGGAAACGCTCCTCTCAGCTTGGATTAGACTCCATCTAAAGCAAGAATGATGCACARCTCAAGGCCTTTCAGAACCACATTGGCAAACGGCTCGTTAGCAGTTGTGGAACATTTAAGGTGTGTGCATGCCGAAAATACCAGGTGTGACTCAGAGCTGGCCACTTGAGAGCACTGCTGTCATTGCCAATTGTCGGTGGGGAGAGCAGCCTGGGGCACGGGCTGTCATTTATAGCAGCGTGTGCAGTGGGCTGCTCAGTTTCCAGATGAAATTGTAACACAAACACAGATGGTCTGAYAATGTCCCACCCACTCTAATTCTTCTTGAAATTCCTAATGAAGTATTTTCTCTTCCAGTTTTGCCCTTTATGACAAAAAATTTGTTCTCTGGAGTGTGGTTGGGAAGGGGAAGGAGAGGCTGTGTGGCTCCCAGGAGGCACCTGAGGGGTGACTGGGTTTTTGTTGTACATTGGCAAACCTCATACTCAGCTTATGAAGGACTGAGGCTTTCTACAGCTTGAGAGCAGTTTTGGAAATCTGAAGGCATGGAGGCATGGCAGGATTGGGTGAAGAGGGAAGTGGATTAGATCCATACTGAGCAGTGTTTTCCATTCAGTTGCAGAAATTAAATCCACAGCATGCTGACAATTTCCTGTGATTTGTTTGATGGTGGTGGAGTACTGTGGAGCACCGAGCTGAGCATCCCATAGATCTCCTGTGTAAAAAATGTGTGGGAAGTTGATGATACATGTCTTGTAACCAAACAACACATAAGGGCTTTGCACCACAAAGTATTTTTTTATCTCTTCATTTTTCAGTGTTACCCTGAAGAAGAGTTTGAGTTTGTCATCCTAAAGCTACAAAACAATTTGGTTCTTACGTGAGATAGTAAAAAGATCCTGCCAAAAACACAATGTGGTGGTAAAATTAAATATCAGATCATAGCTCTGTGAAAAGAGTAATGTGGATTATCCACAGATAAGCTCCAAGGAATASTGTTTGGCTGGAGCACCTCTTCTCTTCTCTGATCTCATCTATCACAGCTTGTTCTGATGATAAGTGTTTCATTTAATATCTCACTTTAAAAAAAGCAGTCAATCAATATTTGCTCTTCCAYTTTCCCACATTGCCATGAGTTAAGGTAATGTTCTTTGTCTTACTTGATGTAAGAACAAAAATCCTAGAGCTGCTGCTCTCCTAATCTCTCAGGGTCATCACAAAGGATGGTCATGGTTTTGCTCTGCTAAGCTGAAGGCCCAGGAGGGCTACTACATTTCCTTATAATCCTTCATAACCATTTCCTTTTCAGCTTAAACAGCTCTCAGCTTTCCAACCATTTTTAGCYTTTTGTTCTTCAGTTGCTTTGGCTATGTCTGGGCGATTTTAAGGAGAGAGAATGAATTTATCTTTTGAATTTCTATTCTGCTGAGGGAAGGTGAATACATTAACATAAAGCAAGGACCTGACAGTTTTGGCCAGGCACATCCATGGCCTTTTCCCACTTCAGTGTTTGAATGCCTCACAACTACCTGTGAGTTTATTCTTACTGTGCTACAGTCAGCTTCATAAGACATTGTTGCTAAAACTCCCCTGTGCAAAATCATGCAAAACTATTAATTAAATTTTCCCAGATYATGGCCCTAAAGTTTAAAATCAAACAAAGAAGTTTACTCAAGTTTGAGTCACCAGCCAATACTTTAATAAGACGCCTTTCTCCCAGAGTCTCCCACTGGTTTGTCTCGTGGGGCTCTCCTTTTTACCAAAGGTYTGGTGTGACCCTTCTATGCTGAACCCCTTCTGAAACTCATCTTGGARTGAGACATAAATTTAAGGCTTTTTCTGGATGTTTTGGGCATCTTCAGACAACCAGCCCCCAAGCTGTGCACACAGGGAAAGCCATCACAGATTTCCTGAGATGTGGAATAGGATCTTGRCTCCAGAGCTTCTAGAATTAGACAGCATGCTAGCCAGAGAAGAAATTTTCTGCATAAAATTCACTCTCAATCAAGGTACAAGTAACAAGACAATCAAATCAACTCTCAATCAGTAACAAGACAGACAAAATCAAACTTTTTCCCAAGGTAAATTGCAGGTATTATCTAAAAGCTAGCTGCAGACTCACATAATTAATATGCTAATTGTCACAAATCCTGGACTCCAGCCAGGATATAAAGTCATGTTACAATGCTGGTAGATGAACCCCCGGCATAAATGGGTACAGAGACATTAGACATTTCCTTAGACATCCTGTTTGTATCTTATCTGTGTCACCATGAGACACTGCTCTCTTACTCAGGGGTGCTAAAATGTGCTCCAGTAATGACACCTTGTTGTGGGTGGGAGCTCCCCAATGACCTGCAACAGGATGTTGCCATCCTTAGAATTCTTTTGGAAGAATTTCTTTGTTTTCCTTGAAGGACAGAAATGAGCCACACTTTGAGTTGGTGAGCCAGTACAGACCATGAGCCAGCGATGTGCATGTACAGGGCCATGAAACTGTCCCAAAGCCTGTGTAAGGTCAATCTGTGAAGAAAGACCAAGGAGTCAAAAGGACCCTGAAATAGAGAAAAAATCTGGTGGGCATCCTCACTAAGCTGGCCAGAACAGSAACCCCTTGCTGGAGGCAGAATCTCATGTGGCATAAATAATGAATAATGTTTCACGGCATCTCAATTTGTCCCGAAGTCTCCATTATTTCTTGACAAATGGTGACCTGTCTGTAGTTAATCACTTCTCAAATGGCAATTTGGCACCCTGGAGCACTGATCTCTTGGCAAGTAAATCCTGGTAATATAAACCACTGCCTGGCACATCCTCAGTGCCTGGGCTCCCATGGCACACCCCACTAGTGCTTCACTCTTAGCAAGGAACTCCAGAAAAGTCAGGATGTGGGTTCATGGCTAACTGAAGACTCAAATCTGCTTAAATGGGCTCTTCTGATAACTTTATCTACCTGAATACATTTCCTTTCYTTGACCTGTATTTGCTGATATTGCTTCTCTCAAGGGAAGTGCTAAGATGTAAAGTATTCAAACTCCTCAGGTACTTTTGGTGTACATAAAATATTTTTTCAGGTGTCTTCTTAGGTGGATTATATTTGGCAGCRCTACAAAGGACATGGGCACTCCTGGACAATCTGTGTTCACAGAGAAGGAGAGTGGGCAACAAGATCTGTAAGGAGCAGCTCTGAGGCACGTATGTGAGTACAGAACGTCTGCCCCAATACTCTAAAAAAAGGGTGAATGGGGATAAGATGCCAGTGGTGCTTTTCCACTGGAATTGCTGCCCTGCTCAGCCCTCACCACACTGAGCCATTCTGCCTGGGCAGCTGCAGAAGCTCTTCCCTCAAAGGAAGGGTCAAGGGAAGTATGGAAATTTTATTAGAAATGTGAGTTCACAGATTGGTCAAAATGTTGTTAACGTTTTTCACTAGAAAGTCACAATTGCATAATACTAAAATTAGTTTTTAGACTAGAATTAGATTTTCATTTCTAATTAATTCTAGATAAAATATACTTAATAAYTAATGATTTGGGTTTGTTATGCATATTATGTGTATAAATACATAAAATATTTTATACCTTTATGTGCAAAAATACAGAATAAAATGTAATAATTTTTTAAAAGTTAATTTAATTTTGGACTATACATGAGGCATGGAGATCTGATCCTGTAAGCCAAAGTCATGCCTGATTGCATCTCTTGGCATAAGAGGGTAAACCTTTCCCATTCAAAACAATAAAAATTGTAAACACTSTTCTGTCCCAAACTAAGATCAATTATAAGATTGCAGAAGATGGTATTTTTCAGTAAAATATCAATAGTTAGAATGAAATTATATTTTTTTTTTAAGAAAAAGTCATCAAGTCACAGAAAACAATAAAGAAAAAAACCCATGAAATCCAAAAAATGCTCCCTTCTCTGAAAGTGTGTAAGAGGAACACATAAGCACAGTATATATCAGTGTATTCTGCTCAGAAAGCTGGTGGAAAAGAGGATGGCGTTTTTGGAGTGCCAGAAAGTACTGTGTTAGTATATTAGAATTGCTTTCACTCCAGGTTAATTTATGCAATTTGGTTTCTCATTTCAGTCTCACATTCAATTTTCTTTGTTGATGAAGTAATCACCAGTATGTCTCAGGGAAAATAAAAAGAAGGCTCTGGTGCTCTGTCACGACTGTTTTGTTAATTAGCTAATTAGTTAGTTGGTTAGTTAGTTGGTTAGTTAATAAGTTCGTAAGTTTAATCCAGGGTGAAAACTGTGAGGTAGATGTATGTCTGAGATGGACATCCATTCCTAATGATTCCTCTAAAATTAATTGCCAAAGTGTGTGTATCCAGATGATTCCCTGATGGCACCACCCTGAGCTAAAACCACCCATTTATGTAGGAGCAATTTTTTAGAGATGCAAAATTGTTCTAAATTTGCTCCTAGAGTAAGCAGCAATGCTGCTTAGCATGAGGTTTGTCCACAGGAGCTCTGTAACATTTCCCATTAGCAGCTATCTGCTCACTCCAGCAGAGCAGCTATTTGATGCTGAGGTGCTATGACAGCCACTTGAACATATAAATAGAATCATGSTTCATAAATGTGACAGTATCACATGGTTGAATGCATGGAAGTGCTGAAGTGGGAAAAATTTCCCTTTACCCCATAATTATGAGTGTGTCAGTATTACATTTAGTGAAGTGGCAGGCCTGGTTAGACCCAAGAAGGAAGCATTTTTGACAAGCTTGGATTTAAACCATAGCTGTGATAAAAGTATTAAATTTGGGTTTGATGTAGAAGGGTACCAGCACTCTCTCTATGCACACAGCCAATGCATTTTGTCTTCAGCTCCATGGGTGAAGATCCATTAAGTCTCCTGGTGATCTCTGAGTAGATGTGACCATGGACTGGCTTGTGACAGCAAGGCAACAGATTGATCTCTGTGCTGTTTCACAGCACAGCAATGGACTAGCAAGGGTCTAGGTGGAAATATCTGGCAATTGCCTGTTGTGCCTAGACCAATTTGGCACTATTTGAGTGCTTCAGTGTGTTGGTGAAATCCCTGGGTGGAGGAATCCTGGGCAGTCCCAGTGACACTGTTAGTTCCAGTGACAGGTGAGGGAACTCCGCACGGATAAATGTAAATAGTCTGCAAAATGCAAGTGCTGAAATGTCTTTGGAAATGTTCAGTATTTAATTAATCAGCAAGTTTTAACTACCTAAGCAGACTGAACTAATTAAGGGCAGGATGGGGGGCAGCAGGAGGTTGGATTAGGTGACCTTCATAGGCCCCTTCCAACCTAAATCATTCCCTAGTTCTATGGTWGTAGACGGGACACTCTGTACATAGTAGGAAAGTTAGAAGAAGCTCTGTGCATAGTTTTAAAATAAGATATAGAAGTGACTCATTGATGTGCTGTAGTCATCAGGTAGGATCACAAAGCAGCTGGACTGTAAGAAATAATGAGAACAAATTGTGGTATCCCATCTTGATCCTGTAGAAGCTGCTCTTGCAAGAATACCTGCAATGGATACTCCCATCCAGACTGGCCATCCTGTTTGAGAGATCTGATTACCCACATGACCAAAATGTTTATTCAAAATATCCCAGAGAGCAGACAGAATGTTGTTGGTTCTGAGTGTTTGTCAGAACCCATTCAAGATTTCCATTGTGTGATTAGGAATGAAAGAGTTGGGCAAGAACTGGTCAGTTCCAAGGGGTTTTAYTGAGGATTGTCTTCTTTCCCACCAATATGGCATGTTTAATGTAATCTTTCAAAAAAAAAAACAACACTGGTGTTTTTTCTTTGAGAAACAGGGGAAAAAATGTTGTCTGTAAAAATAAAAACAAAACCCACAACAAAAAAATCCAACCAAAAATCAGTGGTAAATTGTGTGAATTCGTGACACTTGCATAGCAATAGAAAAGATTAGAATAGAAACTTCTCAACAGGTCCTGTTTTTTTTTTCCTTCAAATAAATTATTCAGATGACACAAATACCTACAAGAATCTTTTTTTCCTTTCTGTTTTACTTCTCCTTGTCTTCTCCAGTCCAGATACCACAATAGGCTATGTCTCTATGCACTGACTGCAATTAGTRTTTCTGTGTGCAAGAAGATGTATCTCAAGAGACCAGCAGCAGAATTTATTTCCTGTCATACACGAAGACACATATATGACAATGAAATATTTCAAGATGTTACAAGTATTTCCTYCTAAAAAATACTGATGCCACATTCCTGCAACAAGAGCATCATATTCTGTAGGTGTTGCGGACAGATTATGCCAATCAAACACTGGAGGCRAGAATATTTTTATGTCATTCCTGCAAAGTCTATCTCATCCCAGAGAGGATAGCAAGAGCACTTTTTCTTGAAATCCTAATAAATGTACCATTTTMTAGATAGGGCTTGACTTCATGCTATCTTGAAAAAGTGATTGGCTTCAATTTTTTGAAATGCTATGCATGGCATAAACAGTGCAAAGTATCCTTTCCCATATATAAGATAGTATTAACCCTTGGAAATTTTGATTTCTATTTAATGTTTTGCTTCATGCCTTCACTGATAGTGAAAAYCATTATCAAATGCCATTTTAATGTGTTACCTCATGCAATGAATTACTGAAGTCAACTGAACACAACAAACAGAATGAAGGCTGGTTTGCTTGCAGACCTGTACAACTTCACTGATGCCAGCACTATTAAATTTATCTATGTTAAACTTGAATTGAACCCAGATCTTTATTTAGTTTGCTAGCAGGCGATTTACATTCTCAGAATCTGTTCCAATGCCAGCTGAATTCAATGACAGCCTGCACTGACTTCAGGGGGTTTTACATGAGGCTCCATTTCTTGGATGTGATGACATGAAGATAGAAGATTATTGATTTTTTATTTTTTGGTAAAAATGATGGGTGCAAGAGAGTAGAGCAGATTACCATGTAGCCCAATGACTGTTTCACTGGATGGAGCTTTTCATTCTGTGAAGTTGGAGCTGTCATATGTGGTAGTCAAGAGAAGTAGAGGGGGAGTTGTTCCTTTCAACCAGGTTTTGTGATTGCTTTTCCCCCTTTCATAGGATTGTTTTTGTTACCTGACTCTGAAAGTTTTAAATTCTAATTTTAATTGAGATTTATAATCAGTAGCAATCTGATCCAGAGGTTTTGGACCTTTCTGATAATCAGTAAAACAGACTRTATTGACAAGATCCACAACACTCCTTGCTAATTGCAAGCTGCTTTCCCTGATTTACAGAGCACAGCAGGCAATTGGTTGTACCAATTCTCCAGGGCCCTGAACTTCTTATTCTACCACTTAAAACCACCTGGAGCACAACATCAGTGATTCACTGTCTTCCAGCCTGCAGGTTCTTCCCTGATACGCAGCTCTCTGTTGTTGATGGTCTTAGTGAGGGGTGTGACAATAGGAGTCCTGCCCCTTCAGAAAGCACTCATGGCATTAGAGAAAAAGAAAAATAACATACTGTATATGATTTATCTGCAGCATTATTTCTTTCTCAGTAGTCATTTTGCTATGGCTTTTTGGTTTGGTTTTTTTTTTCCAGGTCCAATCAATGCACCAAATGCATAATCATCAAAAAGGTCTGGACATACGGATACATATGATTGTCCTGACCCATGATAACATTGTCACTTGATAAATAGTTGCTGAACAAAACGAGACCATATAAATACTCCATAATTCCATGTCATCCTTTGGCAAATATTTCAATTTGTCAGGTATGTGTTGCACAAAGAASCATTTCCTTTGTTTTGTGTTCTGAAGCTGACTCCCACCAGCTTCATTTGGAGATGTGCAGYTCTTCTGGTAGACAGGACTGCTCACTGTTCCTTTTGAATTACCTTTGTCATACCAATCATCATTTTTCTGGATAATTTTTCCAAACTCAGAAGTCATAGCCTGCTCAATTGCTTCTTGTATAGAAGGTGTTTTCCATCTCAGATTATACAGMGGTAGAGTAACATTTTCTACTGCACTCTATTTTTTTTTTTTCTTACTAATGCCTGCAATTTTAACTTTTATTTCTCCCTGACTGCTACTGACCGATACACTGATGTATTCATGGAACAATCTCAGTTCTGAGTATTAGTGCTGGGCTCAGAGCCCATCATTTAAGATGTGACATTAGAAGTGCTGTTGCCCTGTGCTCATCCCTTTGTGTTTATCTGTACTGAAAGCTATCAGCTGCTGTGATCTGCKTAGGTACTCAGTCTTGTGAGTTGTGCAGTTCATTGCAGACAGTTAATTTATCAATAGTCTAGCCAGAGCAGGCTCCTGCAGGCACATCCCTTTGGTTTCTGCCCACCACCATGTTTGTACATTCCTTTGCTCTTTTTTTTTTTTTTTTTTTTTTTTTTTTTTTTTTTAATGTTTGTTAGAAGAGCTCAGGAAATTAAATGTGAGGAAATTTACAGAAGGTGTTTTATAAGCACAGACACAACACATCAGCCAGTTCACCCTATTCAGCTCCTTCCTGACTTCTACAAATAACTCCACTGAGCCTGCWAKGTAAGGCACAGTCTTAAAGAAAAGCATGTGGACCCTTCCCTAACTGATCATATTTATCCAGGTATCTGCTGTTTGTGAATAATGCTGTTGAAGCCAAGGACAGGCACCAGGATTTCATATTTGGACTTCCATGGTTCTCCCTGAAACTTTTTTTGTTCAGTTATTATCATATATAATGTCTTCAAATGCTCAGGTGCATGAGGCAGTTTTAAGAACAATATCCTCTACTTTCAGAAATCAAATTATTTCACTGCTGAGCTCTTTCAGATCTTTGGCTGAACACCATCTTCATCCTGACAATTTGCTACTTTTGTTCATTTGCTGAAGGATGAAAGTAACCTTGTCTATATTATAGACAATTCGATATCACACAGGTCTTGTAATGAGGTTTCCCACAAAAATAAAAAAGAGTCTGAACAGGGGAATTGTGCTTGCTTTTTCTGTTTTGTGTATTGATGCTAAGGTGCTGTTTAGCTTCTTGGCAATCACCTCACGGAATCTGAGCATTCTTTTCATATCCTGATCGTTCACAGACCCAAAAGGCTCCCCAGTGAGCCTGTTTTTCTGACATGCTTCAGGTTATATTAGTGTCCTTCTGCCAAAAAGTAGGAGAGCAAAATGACAGGACTTGAGAAGTAATGGATAATGCAAAACATTAACAAAAATATTCAATGTTGTTTTAGTAATTCTTTGCTTTTTAAAAATGGAGCTACTGATGACCAAAGACCATCTATACTTTCTGTCTCCTGCTCATTTTGTGAGCTTTTCCTCCTCTTTTTATTCACCTGGATATTAATGGAATGTTTACCACCTAGTTTTCCTGCTGAACTTTAGATGACTGTATACCTTATCAAGCAGGCACTGTTTAGGGGGTATATTAAAAGAGATATATTAGCTAATCTTACACTGGGAGAAATCTTGAGTCTAGATCCAGGGCCAGCTGTACAATTCAAATATTTATCATCATATATTGCCAAGACCAAATCATACCAGAGTGCATTTATGGAACAGTGATAAACAACCATGTGATACACTCTTCCAAAGACCATGATAATGTTGACTGATTTCTTCTGTGTTTTTTCATGAGTAGGATTCAAATGTTCATTTACCAATTCAAAAAAAACCCTAATGTTCCTTTAAAAATGCCAGTGACATTAGACAGGCTCTGGAAGAAACTCAGCCTGTTCTTGTYTCACTGGGATTCTTTTACTCTAAGTAGATTATCATAAAGTGATATTGGCAATTGGCAAGGCAGTTGCACAGGGTACAACTCTCTCCATCAGCTGARCAGAGGTAATTAGATTGAAAACCTGGGTGCATTAGTCTAATCCAATACTGTACAGAAATGTACAATCAGTTATACATCATATCATCTCAGCACTGTGTCAAATCAATACCTGTTTTCAGCAGGAAAAATATGCAAGTTCTGCTGGAGATATGACTAATGGGAATGTTATTTGGAGTGTTTGGAGTGCAGTTTGCACCATAAGGAATGATGACAATTGGTTTCATCTGGAGTAATTACAGCTCAGTGCCCACCAGTAAGGCAATTACTCAAAGGTAATCCTCTTGAGGGAAGCATATCTCAGCTTGGAGAAGAAAGCATATCCAATAAAAATTCCTTACATGTGGTAGAAAAACATCTATTCTTCCAAAAGAAATAAAAAGCAATGAAASCAGAAGACAGGATATTTCACCAAGTCCACAGAATTTCATGGTTTTTGTGTTAAAAAAAAGTTCCTAAAAGTACCAGGTTTGATCTCTATGATGCCATGAAATTCTTGAAAATATAGTGAGAGAGGAAAGGTAGCTTTGACTAAGAGCTCAATATCTGCATTTCTATTGTACCTTGTCTGCATTGGGTAAGGTATGCATGCAATAAATGTGATTTATGACACACTCTTTATGGAACATTGTGGGAATGTTGCCTCTTGAAGTTACCTTAGAATGGTTCTGACCTCCAGGAAGGCAATTTTAAGCACAAAAAGGCAAACTATTTCAAGAACATGCTTGGACTATGAATTCAGGACATTCCCAGGGTGGCGATAGAGGTGTTTTGCATGTGATAATTCAGAATGCAACTCCAGAAAGTGAGGCAGTAGGAGAAGGATATTAATAATTAGAGATGTTTGAGAAAGAGTTATTATTAAATTATCAAAACTATTATCAACCTCCCCTTTTTACTGGAGTAAGGAGCCAAGAAAGATGAGGAAAGGAAATTCCTGAGAAAAGGAGAGAAATGTTCTGCCAGGTGGCATTCCCAAGGCTCTTTCTTTGGATTAAAAGACCACCTTCCATTTTGGTCTTCTACAGGTATAAGGAAAAGCCAGTCTATCAAACCTCTGCTGAACTACACTAAGGAATTAACTGTTCAATAAAGCTTTGTTTGCATTGTAGGATTCAGTCTGCAGAAATCAGGTCTTTTAGCAAAACCTATCGACAAAACTTACAAAGCAAAGATATGACTTTTATTTTTTTTTAGTTTTCCTAAGACTACCTTGAAGTAAAATCAGAGATATGACAGTGCATAAATAACTTCTGCTCTTTCTTCTATTTGTAATCCAGATGAGGATCAATTCACAAGAAGAAAAAAAAGCCATCTTTTGTGAAGTGCTTTTAATAGCGATGGAAAAATGAAATACTTGACACAAAGAGACATAAGGGCATTTCACTGCTGAATTTTAGTACCTACTGTGTGCATAACAGGGCTATGAAACACAGTTTTTTTTCAGACAGGTCTTGAAAGTTTCCAGGCAGGTATTGTAGCAGGGCTTATTGCAAACTTCAACCCCTTCTCTTGGGATGGCAGAGGACTCTGACATGGGGGAACTTCTGAACTACTGAGTAAAAMCTGCCTTTGATGAAGCTTTATTTCTCTCTAGATAGCTCTGAGGTGTTATCTCTATCCAAATAATAATTTTACATTTGTGTAGAACTTTTTAAACTGCAGAATCCTCTATTTCTCTCTTTATTTCATACAAAGAGAATTATWACCCTCATGAAAAAAAGTATGAGATGTCTTTTCAGTAGAGCTTAAAGCTACCTTGAAGAATTACTGCTAAGATTAGCCTGTGTATTCAAGCTCCCAGAAAATAAAGAGCATTTTATCACAYATATTTATTATAACTAAATAATTCTTGTTATATAAAGAATACCTAATATCTGTCTCAGTACAGACCAGGCAGATTAAATCTAACTACCATAGCATTTTTCATTGGYTGAACTACATTCTTATAGAGATCGTAATTTTGGCACTGATGGCAGTGGTAATTTCTTCAGTAAATCACAGTACACTCCCTAAGTGGCAAGAGCTTTGCAATTTCCCAAATGAATGGAAAAATAATTTTGCAGGATCAGTAAAGGTAACAATAATTGTTATAAAGCTTATTTGTAGTTTATGCAAAAAACCTCAATTGTTCAACATGAACATCAGAAGTAAAACAGCTTGAACATGGAATTCGTAAGAAGCATAAGTACAGCATAGTTTAAATGAACAACTTTTTTATTGCTRAAAAACAGAAGGGTGCAGAAAGTGATGAAATGACTGCTTCAGAAGCARTGAAGTGCAGAATGTCAGTTGACTTCATTTGGAGAGCAGTGTGAATAATTTTTTTCCAAAGTCCACTTAGAATTAGGCTGTTATTGATAAGAGCAAAAGCGTTTTTAATTTTTTTCTTAAATTAAAAAGGCCATTGATATCCCAATACACAGGGATATTTAAATGTTCCAATAGTTTTTCCTAACTGTATGTGTAGGTGCACAGTCCAACTGTTTTCTACTTTGTTGCTTACTTTGAAAGTAACATGGAATCCCATCAAGAATATTGGAAGATACAAATAATATTTAGCCATAAAAGAGTGCATATTAATTCAGCATGAAAATTAATATTATTCTAAATAATCTCCTACTCCACATACTGCATAATACAAAAAAAGGAAACTGTATATRGCTCATTATACAGCCTTCAATGTATATGATGAAAATTTAAATTACCTCTTCCATTTTTGCCAAATGTGTTTTTGAATTACGTGGCAGTTTTCATTTTGTTGTCCTTGAGTGCACAGAAATGTTGAGGGATTTCTCTGCAAAGTTTTTATCTCCAAAACCCTGTAAATTAAGAG
The DNA here is from genome assembly GCF_030028575.1 of Malurus melanocephalus. Taxonomy (NCBI): domain Eukaryota; kingdom Metazoa; phylum Chordata; class Aves; order Passeriformes; family Maluridae; genus Malurus; species Malurus melanocephalus. The sequence goes on along the minus strand of NW_026623488.1, from coordinate 421,014 downwards.
CCCGAACATGTTGATCTTATATTAGAAGCTGTTTTCATATTTCAGGCTTCAGTTACTTGGCTAAGGCAGGGATGATGAAAAGGCATTTTGAATAACTGATACTTCATTCTATCCTCTTCTTTCACAATGATGACTTTTATGATGTCTTAAAATTAGAATAACAAAATCTTGAAACACTGTAGTTGATGAAATAAAGAATGTTTTTTCCTTGAAAAAATGTTCAGGAAATACTAAACATTTCTGAAAGACCAAAGAAAAATCCAGATGCAAATTGCTTGCAAAGAGAACAAGATGTGATCCCTTCAGCACCATGCATGGAAACCTGTATTCTGGAAAGTCWGGAATGGACTAACATTCTGCCTTCCCCTCATAGTCATTTCATAGCTCTGAAGATTATTTTTTGCAATCTTATCATAATGCGGGACTAAAAAGAATATTTTTATTTTGTGAACAAACTTGGATACTTTTCAAAAAACATACTGAATATCAATTCTCTWAAGGAAGCACTTCAAATAAGTTAGTTTCAGTTGTACACCAAAAGATTTTATTGAACTGAAGAAAGTATAAATTTAATTTTAAATTAAAAAATTTTATGTTATGACAATGGAATTATTTTGATGAGAGCATCGAATTTACATTTGAAGAAAACTAGACTATGAAAAAGTGTTTCTACAAATGTTCCTTATTGGGTTTTTGGGGGCATTTTTTGGTTTGTTTTTTTTTTTTTTTTTTTTTTTTTTCAGGTTGTTGTCTCTGGGGCTAGGACTAACTTTGTAAATCTTTGAACTATCATTGAAATCTAAGAACCAGCAATTCAGGGTGACAGTGTAATATCCTTCAGAGAGCCCAGGCAGCAGTTAAGAGAGATTTCAAATGAAAAGTGCTGCTCAGGATGACTTTGTGTTGTCTTTGTCTATACACTCATGCTTTCGATACTATAATCAGGAAAGAAACCATTTGTCCTGCTAGAATAAATGTGAAGTGAATTTAAGGTGTTCTGATGCTAAAAGTGACTCATGGTCCAGCTGGTAAACCCAACCACTTTGTGTAGATAAGTGAGTCTCTTCTAACATAACTTTTCAMTATTTTTTAAAAGGCACTCCCACCAGCTCCCATATTCCCACTTTCAGTTCTCTGTCCTCCCAGTTTTTTTGAGGTAACTGTGAGTAGTGACCTGCCCTTAAAGAGGATCGACGAAATGAACCTGGTTGGAAAAAAAAAAATACAAACATGTTCTCTGGGGGAATGACAGCCTTGCCCTGCAGAGCTAGAACTGACTGCAGCACCTGGCAGGGCTGAGGGCTGATTTGAGAGACAAGATTCAGCACAGACCAGTGTCCCTGGAGCTCTAGTGATGGAGAAAACAGTAGGCATTCCCAGCTTCCTCAGCTTTGCTTAGACCATTTCTGCACCTTTGACTTTGACAGGTAGATGAGGATGTCTCTGAAGCTTTCTCTGTCTGTTGGCTTTTACAGGGACACCTAAAAGGGTCATGGAGGTACTTTCATGTTTCCAACCAGTTGCTAGCTCTGAAATGCTTCTGTGCCAAAASTGCACAATTGTGCTTTAGACATCATATTTTTTTTAGATTAAGCCATCACAGCGAACATGTCACTCAACGTAAGTGCTGGAAATGCCCTGCAGCATGTAACCATCTATTTAAACTTTTCTGGTAACTGCTGTTACCAACAGTCCAGACTTCTCTTTGATAGTAGCTGGAATTATGAATACTTTTACATTATTTAATGTCAATCTCTGTTAGTTAATACCTGAATTAACTACTGACATATTGTTCCAGGTAGCAGCACACTGTGACAGGTCAGTGRAATTATAAAAGCAGTCAAGAAGGATAGCTAGCCAGGATGTAATTTGCTGATTTTATTTTGGTAACAAACATGTTTAATTGAATAAATAAAAGAGGCTAGAAGTGATCTAACTTGTTTTCCTCCAAGGAACAGTAAAAAGGCTGATCATGCATTCAGTTCTGGGCACTATAGAATGATTCTGTAAAAACAGTAACTCCTTGGTCACAGAACACTCACATAACTAGAGCAAAAATACTGTGGGTGAATCATCTATTTAATCTAGCAAGCAAGGGTACAGAAAAAAACCCCATGAATGTGAAGCTGAAGGACATCAAATTCCAACTAAAAACAAGACGTAGGTTGTTCTGGTAGGAGTGATTGAAGCAAACTCTCTGGTGAAGTGATAGATTCTCCATCYTTCAATGACTTCCAAAGCAGTCATGTTCTCTGAAGATGTGTCATTTTTTGCCAATGATAAGTTACTCAGAGGGCAGTTTTGAAGACCTGTAGCTGATGAGGTAAAGATCCCCTCTGGCTTCAAACTCTCTGAACATTCCCTCTCATTGCCACAGGTGTTAGAGGCAAGGCACAAAACACAAAGATGCCACAACTTTCTTTTGCCAGCTAAAGGAGAAAAAAGGAACGATAAGAGCCACAGTGGAAAGAGGAAGCCTGAGAGGAGTAAAGCTTCTGTGCAGGTATGTCTGAAAAAAAATTACTATGGGATGTAAATAGAGTGTAGTTCTAGGGTGCAAAGAGGATGTACGAGCATCTCTGTGATGCTTCACACAGGAGAKCCCCTATTGGCTTAAGTGTACATTAATTCAGATGCAGTATGAAAAAAAAAAAACCCAAAAAACCAGAGCAAATCCACAAAGCTGCAACATGGAAATAACTGGTGGACTCTTTAATTACAATGAACCCCTTCCCACCATCTGGGAAGAAAACTAAAAACAACACTGTAAAATGTTGTACTGGTACTTTTGCACCTTGAGTCCTGAAGGCACATGTGGCAGGTGCCTGTCTGCACATATCCATTTTGCTGGTCAATTCCTCAATTTTTTCATGGTGTAAGACTCTGACAATCACAYTCCATGTTCATGTGGTGTGTAGGAAAAGGCTTGGTGTTTCACCACTGGGAATAAAACGTGCATGATTTCAAGGTCTTGACTCATGACCTAACCACACACTGCAGAATTGGTCACATCACCTTCACCTAGCAGAAAATACTGATTTCCAGCCTTGCCCTTGCACCTACATYGCTCCTCTGTCTGGTTTGGGAAGATGTGTGGGCAGTTTCTGGTGTGTGGTGGATTTTTATGCTTCCACAGACAAGCAGAGGCGGAATAGCAAAGAAGTGGTAGTGCCTGATTTTCTTCTTGAAACAGGAAAATGTGGATGCTGTGTGGCTGCACCTCTAAACTGGTTTTTGCACGTCTTTTCAGGATATCTGGGGGAAGTTTCGGGGGCCAGAGAAAGTCTCAAGGGACTGATTCACAAATCTACCAAGTKTATACAAAGGGGTTTAGTCCAGCAGTAATGTTGTTTCCAATTTCATTCTCCTCTCCCCTTTTTTTTTTAATAGAGTTTTTGTAGCAAGCTGTTTCATTTGTACTGCTAAAATCATGTATCCTTAATACATTTTTTTTTTCTTTCTAAACTGGAGTAAATGTGATCATTATCTTGCAAAGGCTCRAGTCTGTCATTTCCTTGGCACTGCCATTACACTGATGGTATCAGTRGAAGAGAACAAGCTACTCTGAGCTAATGATGGATTCATCATTAGCATAGAATCTTATTGATTCTCTATATCTTTTTTCTAAGGCTGAGCTACATGGACAACCTCTAATATAATCATTGAGTATCAAGTTGAAATTG
>NW_026623488.1:397915-417175 GCF_030028575.1 Malurus melanocephalus | reverse complement strand
TTTTCAGATTGGTGTTTTTCAAGTGGAAGTTCTACAGTTGTTTTTGCTTCTTGTCTGCTAGACATTCAACAAGCAAGACTTCTTTCTAAGACATTTTATTCTATTCTGTCCTTAAGACCCAACCTTGCTTACCTGCAGGTAGCCCAGAAGGAATTACTTAAATATTAGCTAGGTGTTTTCCTGCTGTTTCTATCTCTGTTCCTTTACTTTGCTATCAAAGGTCTGCTCAGAGCTATGTCTCCTCTTTTTGTTTAGCTTTATGATGAGGAAAAGTGGCTCAGTGGCTCAGTATGCTCTATTGCTTCTTGAATTAGGCAAGATCTGAGTGGATTGTTCTTTGAATGTTGCCTGCAGATTCACGAGTACATCCTTCCCTGGGGATGTGCATAATCTTCCTCTTTTCCATCAAGGGGAGTGTAATTACAACAGAGAGTGGTGTGACAGATGTGGGTATTATAAACAGACCATCAGTGCTTTCTGAATGACTCAGGCATTTCCCTCCTACCAAACACCAAAGGAATGTTCTCTGTATCTCTGTATTGTAAATTATAATCTTGGTATCGGTTCTCATTCATTCCAACACTGTATTTTAGCTAACTACCAATAACTGTACATTGCAATGTCYATGATTCCTCCTCCCTTCCTTTGTCTCCTAATTTATTCCTGCCTCCCTTCCCCCGATCTAGTTGCAACTGGGAGCTGTTATTAATTTTCAAAGGGAAATTAATCTAGATTTGATCTTATCATGTATGTCATCCAATCTTTAATTTACTGCCCTTTTATGCATTTCTGGATGCTGTTTTACTTTTCTGTTAATAGAGAACTGTCTTGAACTTTTGCACCTTTTTTTGCTTTGTGTGTTAATGTAGCTGTTCAAATCACASAGCTCATGGTTCACTTCTCCTCAGAGTCCACTTTTTTATTATTACAAATGTGTAGTGAAATTGGAGAAGCAATCTGYCTTGCAGTATATTTTACACTTACATGAACATACAGACTGAAGACGTTTTATTCCTAGAGGTCCCACTTCCTTGTAATTCATTTCATGCTAAACAAAATGAMGGGCTGCCCATTTTGCCTCTGACTTAGAATCTGAAACACACGAGAAAGCTCAAAAATGAAAGAAAATCTCCTCTGAAGTACAAATGCTTTCTTTGTAAAGGAAAAAAAAGAGCAGTAAGTATACATTTTTTTGGATCTGAATGCAAATGGAGCTAGAGGAACCTAAGGTCCATGTACACTTTAAAGTTRTTCTGACAAATCTAGTCCTGTTTTTTATCTTTGTCCCACTGAGGAGATTTGTGTCACTATTCTACAGAAAATATTCATTAATATTCTTGCATATAATGGCAACTCTTCTAATGCTTCTGTATTCTCTTTTGTTTTATTTTCTCACTCAGAAATTCAAAGTTTGCAGTCTGGGCAAGTATCCTAGTACTCTTGGTTGTTAAGCAAAGGGAATCCTGTTTTCTCTTGTCTGCCCTGAGAAAGATGTGTTCCTGGAGTGCCTGAATGCACAGGGCCAGTGCCTGAGCCCTCAGTGAGTCCTTGGAGGCTGAAACCCATCTTCACAGCAACTGATGGTCCAGCCCAAGGAAAAGACAAAATTTGAGTCTCTTTCCCCTACTCTGCTTTCAGTGTCTCCTCGCTCCTGGGCTCCCCGTTCTCAGCCACAGTCCCAGCACTTTAGGGGTGGACAGACAAACTTTTACCCCAGGCTGGAAGGCATTACCTCTCTAACAGAGCTGACAAAGCACAAGTGCCCAGTCCTTCACATTGACTCCATCCCCTCTGCCCAGCAGTTTAACCTGGGATATCAGGTTGGCACTGAGGCTGCTGAGATGCAGAAGAGATGCTGCTGAGGTGGAGGGGGCAGCAGGGGCACAGTGGAGAGGCAGAGACACAGATGGACAGCCTTGAGCTGGATCACCTTCACCTTCCACAGCCTGTGGGCCTGAGCCCAGGAATCCTAATATTTGGTACATGACTTGGCCATGGGAACAGCAAGCAGAGGCCAGCCTCTCAAACATTGCAGGGCCCAGCTTTCTGTCTCTGTATCAACCTGGACCTTGGAGAAGGGAATCTGAGAGCATTAACCAAACACTGGCTGCTCTCYTCCTTAAGCTGCAGCTGGGCTGCAGATTTGCTTTGCAAGTATTGCCCAGTTCTAAATCACAGACTGAAACTTTTTTCCTGCTTTTCTTGCAGGAATGCCTGTGTATGTTGGCAGAAAATGCAAAGGATCTGCCAAGTAAAGAATTCCCTAGTCCAATTCTCCCTCTAGCCCCATCCCAACCTTCCAGGGTAATGGTCCTTGCAGGAAGCAATTTTGTAAAAGCCTTTTCACAACGTGGAGAAATAGACCATTTCACACAGCCCCTGGCATCCCAACCCAGTGCAATGGGATCCCTCAGGCCCTCCTGCATGAGTCCAAACACGGAAATGTGGGCTAAGTCTCTTTCTGATTACTTGTTTATATTGCAACTGTTTTCATGGGAAATGTAAACATTATGGACTCCATCCCAAGCTAAATCATGCTCCAAATAGTCTTGCAGCACTGGTGTTAGTCTGATACCATACACTTGATCCTATGATCAGGAACAGCCTCTGTCAGGCAATAGAATACCTCYTTCCCTGTGGGACAGGTGACATGGGACATGCCATTCCTTCAGGGAACAGAAACAAGGGCATATAGCTGGTTCCAGTCAGATGCTACAAAAACTGAGCATATGTCCTGTTCCTAGCAGCAGCCTTGTGAGTGAATTGGTGGGTAAGATTTGTTGGCAGTTGTATGGAAGAATTGTGTGCAACAATTTTGACTGAAGAAGAAAGAGCTTCATTTGCAAGGTAATTTATTTGGGATAAATCACACCAGTGACTCCAGCCTCCTTCAGTACAGCTGTTCACATGAGGTGTCACCAAACCAAGAAACAGGCAGGAAGGACAACCTGAAAGGAAAGAGGTGAACAATTTTCTTTCTCAGTGGCTGCTGCTGCTGGGATGGCTGCATAAGTGACTGTTCAGCTGTGCAGTCTGTTAGAATGAAATTCATCTCAGATCCAAGCATTTTTTTCCACATTTTAGGTTCATATTTACATTTGTTAAGGTTAATAGACCTGACAATTTCTTCATGTTCTCACCAGGGAGCAGTCAGTGACAAACCGTGGGAGAGACTGAAACAATATTCTCCACAGAAAGTAAAATCTGTGCCTCGCAGGGCTGTTACACTTTCCTCCCTAGTAACAGTCCTCAATCCCCCGTGGTGGAAATCGATGTAATGCCCCTCAATTTACCTCAGCAAYGCTGGTCTGCACCACTTGTAGTTCTGATGGCTTGTACTTGTTACTCATTTTCCTCAGTGTTCTTCTGGTAATTGCAGTGGAGCCTTAGTATTTCCCAAATCCACTTTGTTCTTTCCTTTTCTTCCAGAGTGTTTTGCTTTCTAATTCTTCTGTGTTTGTGCTACAAAGCTCCAACTTAAATTGTTCTATCTTGCCCCATCTGCAAAAGGCCATTTTTTAAGAGCACAGGAAGAAAGGAGAGGTCAAGCAAGACGTGCCTGTGGCCCTGTGTAARGTTGCATGCCTTTAAAGAGAAAATAATACAGGAAGCCAGGAAATTCATTCAGGAGAGAACTGAATTGATTTTTTAAGATTAGTACATAATTCAGGGATGTAAAAAATCTGCATTTTTCCCTCTGGCATCAGGGTTCTCTGGATATCTGAGGCAGGGACATTACTGAGTCTGAGACACTRTCCTTCCAGCTTTCTTCCCCTTCCCAGACTCCACAGAGAACTACCCAGGCAGACTTGAAAATTCAAGGAGAAGACTAAGACCTAAGCAGTTATCTCCTTTGAGCTGATGTGCAGTAAATGGCCATATGCCTACTCTTAGACCAAAAAAAAAAAAAAGTGAGTTAAAATGCATTAGCTAAATAGAGGAATTCAAGGTAAAATATTTCATTTGCATTTAAAGCAGTCTAAGTGGTACAGGCAGGTCCTGTGACTAAGCTGATGTGTAGCATTCTGCCACTGAGGAAACTAAATCCAGTACATGAGTTCACATAGAGAGTGCTCTCTCTTCCCCTAATTCCAGGTTAAATACRAAGGGGAAGGAACTGAAAACTGGCAAAAGTGTTTAAAAGCCCTGCTTTGCAGACTGTTTTACAAAGATTCATCCCCTAAGCTCACTGGGTGTTTATAGGATAGTTTCCTTGYCTTCCTTTGTGCTCTTGCCTTTAATGAAGTCTGTCTCAATCACTGCAGTGCTCACCCGTGAAACATCTTCCACCACAATGCCTTAATTTATCTCCACAATAAATATCTCCCCAAAGTAGAGGGTAGTTAGAATAGCATGGCACAGTCAAATTTTTGCTCTTAGCAGCCTTGGGTGGAAAAGGGTGAGCTGCCCTTAGCCCCTGGTATTAGCTTCTGCAGCAGATCTTGCTGCTCCTTCCATGGGAGTCCAAGCAACAAGTGCTACACCTGGCCAAGTATTAATCACAACTGTTTATTTCAGGCAGATCAGCCTTCCTTACACCAAACCTATCTCATTTCTCTGCCTCYTCCAAAATCCAGAAGCCCAGGAACAGAAATGTTATGGCTTATCATCAGTACACCTTTGCAATCTGATGTCTTATCTTGTTTGCCAGGTGTTTTTTATTTCATCAGGAAGTTCTAGTGCACATCCTCTCTGAGAAGTTTTAATTTAGTCCTTTGTCRGATAAACCTCATATGGTGACTAATGCAGGAAGAAAGATTGGGTAAAAAGTCAAATAATGTCTCAAAGATTTGGCCCCAAGTGAAATAATGCTAAATATAAATGCAAATAGGAAAGGTAGACYGGGGGAGAAAAAAAGTGCTGGCTTGCATACAGCTTTTCTTCAGAGATAAATAAATTCAGAACATTTTTAGATACAGGCTGAATAGAGCATAATGCTGTATTTGTCCTCAGCTTTTATCACAACTGAGAAGAGTGAAAAATTGCCTCATCTGTAAGGGCTTGGAATATAATGAGCAAGAATGAGCTTCTCTGTCAGTCCTAATAGCTTTCCCTCTGAACAGATAGCTGCAGTGGGGAGATGTCACTTCTTCCTGCAGTTACCAAACAGCACTAGTAAACCACAAGTTTGCCACTGCAACTCAGCTGGCCAGTAAGAAATACAGACCCCTTCCATGGTGTGGGTGATGTCTGGAGCATCAGTTACAGACACATAAACACAGCTACAGATGCACATAAAGAAAGACACACATATAAATGCATACAGAGAAAAGGAAAAGGCTGAAAAAGATGCACCCCACAAACTGTTGTGCTCAATCATTTTAAATACATGRCTTAAAGCTTTATTCCAGCTAAACTTTGTATAAAGTAACACCAAGTTTGCTTAAAATACAAATATATTAATACATGCCTCTAAAATACAGATACCATATATATATATACAAAATATATATTTACATATGTACCATATATATTTATTCACAAACTCATTCGGAGCAGCACTGAAGATGTGATTGAAAGTCTCTAAGACCCCAAGGTTTATTTAACATMTAAACTTAAAGAATAGTAGTTCATGTTCTTACAAACCACTAGATGGTGACTCGTGAAATGAGTTGTTGACTCTTATCCTACAGTACATTTCTCTTTTTGCTGGAACAAAACAGAATCATGACATTGTTGTCTCCATTGTTAAGAATTTACCCTAAAGTATATTTCCTTAAGCATCCTGCTGGTTATACGGGTGTAAGGTAAAACAATGGAAAAAAAAGGTGAACATGGTTCCTAYTAAACTCTGTTTGGGATTTTTGATATCTTTGTACAATTGAAAGCTTTTGTTTTGTTAATTGGGGCTGCAGGATGACACGTACAAATGATTAGGCCACAATTCAGATGTCTCCTGAGACAAAAAAGCATCCAATTACAATTATGTAATGCCATGTGCATCAGCTTGTATAAACAGTAAGCTTTCACACATCAAGCAAAACTGCCTCCCCCCATGTGTGCTGTGTTCCCACTCAGAGCAACCTCTCATTTTAACTATCTTCTATTAAAAGGCTACTTCAGAATCATACTTGGCACCTTTCCCTACATGGCTGCCGCTACCACATCAAACAAAAGCGCTTTGTTTGGCAGCTGTAGCCTCGTTCTTCAGCTGGGCAGGGGATCAGARTCTTATCAATAACAGGCTGTACCAAAGACTCACTCACCGCTTTCGTCCGGTGACACTTGTTGCTATTAATACCCTTCATCTGGCATTAATGAGAACAGCCTTTAGCCCCAGATAAGTGGTGAAAGTTCAATGATATCTATGCACTGAACAAGAAAAAGTAATATTTCTCTCTCTCCCATTAATGCATCGTTGAGCCTGGAAGTTATTTAGAGCTGAGTTTGTCTTTTTTGTGTTGCATATTTTACAAAACTTCCYACAAAGAGGGGACCYGTCTCCAGTTGTTTAGCCCARGCTGCTGATCTTTGTCAACAACATTGTAAGTCTGAGCAATAATAATTCACTGCAATGAGAACCAACTTCCTGTGGTTTGGTTGTTATTTAACAGACAATATTTACATTATGGCTTTCAAAGACAGCTGAAGAATCAGATTGTCTTGAAGACTTTGRTTCCTGAAAATCTCACTCCTTTAAGGAGACTTAAAAATCTGCAAACATGAGKTACTTTTGGCCTTTCTGTAAGTGATTAGTGAATGTTCTGTAATGGTCATTCCCGTAATCTGTAGCTGGAGTGAAARTAAGTATTGCTTTACTGTACTGTCCTAATGGATGASTGCACTACAGGGRTCTTGTTCTCTCCACCAAATAAAARTTTCTTTTCTCATCAAGCAAACTTCAACCTTTCAGCTAATAGCTGTTTTCCATGAGCACCTACATAAGCTAAAATTTTCTTGTGCAAAGGGAAAGCTAAATCAGRTCTTAGCAGAATCAAAATGGGCTCAGAGAGCCACAAAGGCATCTGAACATCCTTCTGGTCTTCACCTACCTCCACTATTGATTGATCTGTTATAGCAAGGCCTTGTGCATGGCTGGACTCCAAACATTTCTGGTACACTGTTTATTARTGCTTTGCCAAGATGAAACATTTCTGAAACAGGATTAGCATCAGTATTTACAAGCAGAGGGCTARCTCTAGAAATAGCTCAATCAAAAGATGTCAGAGCAGGCAGCTATTCATGGGAAATTATTTGCAAGGGACACATTCTCCCCTCCTCAGCTGTGCTTGATGTTTTCCTCCCACCATCAGATTCACTCTCCAGTTCAAAGCTTAAATGTGSAAAATACATAATTGCTTCCTAGAGTACAGCTCTGTTTATCTTCTGCTACCTTTCTGCTTGCAAAACTGCCTATTGATTTCTTAACGTGTGTGTTTCTGTCCTAATGACTAATGACTGAGCCTTAAGCTGTGCCAACCCTGGCAAAACAGGTTGTGTSTGTGCCACATGGAAGTGGACAGAAAAGGTTTGGGGTTTTTTTCCTTTTTAAAAAAATTTAATTGCAATAATCTCTAATCTTGTYTTGCTAAGCAGAGACTGCTTTTGTGTTCAGCTCTGCAGCAACAAAAAGGATGGGAAATGTCTTGGGAGACATTTTTTGGAAGCGCATGGAATTTATGCTGAGTCCATAAACTATTGGCCAAAGACTATTTATATGCCTTGGAATATCCCAAATATGAACATGGTTTTTAAATCTAGCTTTCCACCCTGGCAGGGTGTGCATTTGAGAGGACCACAGCCCTTCATTTTTCATTCTGAGGAAACAACAAGCAATATCCTGACTTTCAGAAGCCAAGCCTTGTGAGTGGCATACAGATAATTTGCAGTGCCCTGGTGCCACTGTAACCTGAACCCTTGATGTGACCAAAACTGGCCTCAGGCAGAGCCCATGTCTTTTGAAGCAAAAGACACAAAAAAACAATAACAAAACCAAAACCCAACCCCAAACCAAAAACAAATAAAAATATTGGATAAGGGGAAAGCAAAAAGAAAATGGTTATTATTCCTTACCTGGTTTGGAAGAAGAGCTTTTTCTAGATCCTAATCTATATTCTACCTCTCTTTTCACTACAACTTGTCAGATGAATTTTGAAATGCAAGTAAAAAAATTGGTAGTTTAAAAAAATTGCTCCCATTAAACTATTTTAGAGGGTTACAATCTCGTCAAAAATATGTTCTAAATCTCACTTTTWCTAGCTAAAGACAATTTTGAAGAGCAATATGCTATAGTAAACTGTACAAGCACATGCCTTGTAACTGGTATCAGCTGAAGAGTTAATCCTTATAGAAAATGTGCATAACATCGACTAGAACTCATGTGATTTTCTGTTTTYCTGTTGAATAAAGTATCTGGGAATAATGAATGTGATACATTGCTGCTACTAATGCTGTAGCCTGTCCCTTTGTTTAATTACTGCAATTAATCTTAATCTGTCTTTGTTTGGCAACAGCTAGGTTAGGAAGAACCAGCTGAATGCTTTTCAAAGAGACTGCTGTTTTGATCACTARGCTCACAGTCTTTTCTTTGGCAGATGAAAATATTCGGCATTTTACTGCATTCCAAGTATGTGCTGTATGCTTCTCTAAAATACAATTGTGTATTACTAAAAGAGTGGGAAAAATATTTGCTACAAAGGGTTTTTTTTTTTTGTATACACAGTAGAAAAATGAAATTCAGTGTATCTAGAACATTTTGCCCTGTTCTGTCTATAAAAATGACACAGCTGTGTTTCACATTGTATGAACCACTCACATAAGCRTTTAATTCACTCATTGTAAATTGAGCTACATAAAGATGATGTAATAATTAGGTCTGAAACAGATGGAAGTCCTACTTTAGATAATATGCTCACTAAAATAGCATATGCTGGCTTCCTTCAATTCTATACATTTTAGTCTGTAAAGCTGTACTTTTGATCAGATGACAGTTGCTGAAAATAATAGAATAGGCAAGGTTAGCAGAAAATTTTCTGAGACAGTTCTTAATTTTTTTCAGTACTGCATTTTTTTAGACATTGCTGTATATTCATAGAACACCGTGTATGATTTCTTGGTTGTGATTCTTGGAAAATACAGTGAAGGAGCAGCAATCTCATGGAAACAAGCTTAAWTTTTTCCGCTGGGTGTAAGTGAGTAGAATTTTACCCCATAGAGGCTGAAGGACCATGAGGTGCTCATGTGCTCTCAGCTGGGCACATTTCAGCCACATGGTTCACCTGTGAGAATGTGAAGGACAAGACTGTGCACATGTAGGGAGGATGGAGCACATTGTCCAGATGGTTACACCTACAAAGGTAAGCCCTCTGYTTCAGGTGAGTCTCCAACATCTCTGTAAGAAGAAAAGGTTCTTTTTCTCTGTTTCCAGTGTTCATTCTTGCAAGAGCCCAATTAAGCAGAGTTTCTGCTGTTTTCAGCTCCTCTGGACACAAAGAAAAGGTRGTAACCCATCTGCCATGGCAGAACTTCACCTGGGAGAAAATCAGAGTGAAGCATTGTGCAGAGCAGGCATTGCCTCGTGAGTGAGCAGGTAAATAAAGGCAGATTCTGCAAATTTCAGTGACAGCCTTGGTAAGGAAATACTGGGGGTGGTGACAGAGGCATCAGCCATTGTAAATACTGCAGAATAAAATTGGGCATGGCACATTTGCCAATTCCATGTGTTAAACTCTACGGATACAGGGACATGCCAATGATTGTGCCAGCATTGTATGGCAGTGGATAATGTGCTCAGATCCCCTCATCTGGATGATTTTCTTTTCTGAGTGACTGTATGCCTGACCTCTGTTCCAAAATATTTTAAACAGGAGGCACTACTTAGATTTTCTGACCTTCCACATGTCTGTATTTCTTCAGCATGGGAAAGACATGGTCCTGTTAGAGCAGGTGCAGAGGAGGGCCACAGATTATCAACTGGCTGGAGCTCCTCTCTTATGAAGTCAATGCTGAGAGAGTTGGGGATCATTCAGCCTGGAGAAGGGAAACTCCAGGGAGACATGAGAGCACCTTCCAGTACCTAGAGAGTGCCTGCAAGAAAGAKGGGTGAAAACCTTTTTATAAAGGCCTGTTGTGATAGAACAAGGGGCAATGGTTTTAAACTGMGGGAGGGTCCATTTAGGCTAGATATAACAAAGGAGTTTTTTATGATGAGGGTGRTAAARCACTGGAACAGGTTTCCCACACAGGTGGTGGGTGCCCCGTCTGTGGAAATATTCCTGATCAGGTTGGAWGGAGCTCTGAGCAACCTGATTAGTTGAAGATGTCCCTGTTCTCTGCAGGGGGTTTGTATGAGATGACCTTTAAAAGTCCCTTCCAACCTAAACCATTCCAAACCATTCTATGATTTTATCTCTGCCCTACTGATGGCCAGTTGTGTCTCACRCAGTTCAGCTTGCTGTGAGGTGACATTTTAATATTTACACATTGTGTTGTTTACAGACACAATATCACAACTCAGTCACAACTTGTGGAAAACTGAAAGGACTGCATGGATTTGTTGGGAAAATGTATCTGTCTGTAAAAGCAGTGTGCTGAGGTTTTGTGCTGAGGCATGATTTTGTGTTGGCTGGTTCAGGCARGTAAGGCTGAAGAAATCCCTCTTTGGACCCAAAATCCCAGTYCTTTAACAGAGGGCTCTCTGCTCCAGAGAACTCAGTCATGTTTCAGACCATTGCTCYGACTCAGGATGAATGAGAGCAGATTAAGGAAACAGTTAGCATTAATACCCCTCAGTTTAATCAGCAGAGTCACCCAGCTGTGACTGGGCACCATCACTCGCTCCCTGAAGGCCCAGTCCAGCACCAGGAGTRCATGTGCTCATGTTTTCCTAATAAACTTCAGTCTGTGCTTGCAAGATGTCCTCCACAGAGACACAAGTCTAAATTACATAGATGCACAGAAAATTACTCYAATAGTTTAAATCTAAGGACTTTAAAAGCAAGATATGATGGTTTTGTTCACTTGAGGAAACATTCAGCATTAATTCATTATTATGRATAAACACCAGCAGATTATAATTACTATTTTCTTTTCTTATTACTCTGGCAATCAAAAACACTGCAGAGAAAACCTGTCTATGGCCTAAGGAGCCTACAAGCCAAGCATAAGTCAAGGGATAGCAGATTAAAGTGATGGAGGTGCTAAAGTTGTCTCAGAAGTGAAATTAATAAATAGATGCCTTATTTTAAATTTGTTGTTAAAATAAGAAAAAAAAAAAAGGAAATAAAATTTCAGGATTGAACATAGTATTGTATCTGACCCCAAAAGTGAGCTTTTTGCAAGTGCCTGAAAAAGACAGAAAGGAAATGAGGAGCTGGATTTTTCACAGAGCTGTTATAAACTCCAGCATTGGTATCTCTCTTACCCAATGACTCACAAATAGCCATCTTCTGTCGAGACTGTTGTCTCCCAGGAGGAGAAGAGYACAAAGAGGCTGTGAGGCTTTGTGCTGTTTAAGTTTGGGACAAGGTTACTCATAAGAGGGGCTGAAATCAGACATCCAGGTCAAGAAAAGAGGTTTTGGACTATATGCTAGTCCATAGCATTTCTGCTATATTTGTGATGTGTGCTCTGTAGGAAAGAAGTATTCTGTGTAAGCTTCAAAAAATTGTTTTCTTTCCTGCTGCCCTTTATCTTCACCTGTCAGTCATGCTGCTAACTGCAGGCAGAGGCTTGTTTAGCACTCTGCAGAGATGAGTCCCTTTGTTTGGTTTACAGATTCTTCACCAAGGACTTGTTTGTTATTTGGCGTTATTAAACAGCTGATTTTGCAGGAGCACATTTGAGCCATGGATTGTTTGCCAGCAGTTTGTAATAAGCCAAGAAAGAGCAACAACATATAATCAGATCCATTATGACTACATTAAGATTACAGTAGAGAAGGGAAATTGAACAAACAAAAGTATTGCAAAAGTGCAGCTAAGAACAATGAAGATATCCGAGCAATGCTGTAAACACTTATTACTACTTACATAAGGCCCACATGTCTGTGTACTCTCAAGCCTGAGACTGAACAGACTTTCCTTTTAAGGCCATGCTCAGATAAGGTCAACCTCTGTTAATATGGAATCATATCAAATACAAATTTGTTTCTCAGCAGCTCTCTTAGAAATACTGAAACCATTCCTTAAGTGGCCAAACTCTCCCTTCAGTCCTGCCAATTTGTGTTATTGAAGAAACAAGAGTATTGCCAGATGATACAATCACAGAGGAATATATCAACTTTGKGGAAAATAAAAATTTAATATGGACAAATTTTGAATTTACAAGAAAATAGTAAATACAATACATAATGGAGAACCAGTATTTAAGATGCTATAAAGCAGATACATTGGTCAATACAGAAAATATATAATAATATAGATGTAGTGTCAGTTCAGGCCTGAATGGTCACCTTCTTCTTGATGTGGGGAGGAAACAGAAGGCAGAAAAAGTAAATACAGGCCACTAGAAGAGAGGAGGTAGAGCACCAGGCTCTACAGCAGGCAAATGGGAATAGTTTTGTAAGTCAAATCTGTTTTCCAGTTCTCCCTTATGTGACATTTGCTGTGGGAKAGGCGTTGGAGGTGGCTGACAACAGCAGCCGTCTGCCCCGCACACAGCACTCGCTGCTGTCCCACGCGCTGCCAGCAGCTCTGACCGCCACAGTGCACACAGGAGGGGCAGCTGCAGCAAAATGCAAGGTCCAACCAGCCACAGAGGCATCCTGGCTAGGGAAAAGCATTGTTTTTAAGGGAATGGTCCCATGCAGTAACTGTTATAAAAAGTCTGTCTTTCGCTGCTAGCATCTTTTGATGAAAATTTTAATAGCAGGTTTCGGATTATTTGGCCATAAAGTGGATTGAGACTTAGCTCAATCAGCTACTCTGCCATTAAGATCAGTGGCTTTCCTGGGATTGAATTTATCTAGAAAAGAATTATTCACTGTGCTCTCAGAAGGAAGGAATGTATTTCAGTATTTTGGTAGAGAAGACTGCTGAGGCATAACGAGAACACAGAGAAAGAAAATATATAGCATGCTGTGCAAATGATATAGTTCTCCTTTTTTTCTCTGCATAATTCAGTCCTCGCCAGATTTCAGCAGACAGGCTGCACTCAGTTTGCCTTTCAGAAGCTGATGAYTGGAAATGCCAGCACTCCCCTATTTCCCTGCCATAGGGGAAACGTGCACCTACAAACACAGCAAATGATTCCCTCAGAATGGAGACTCTGAGTAACTGGAAATCATTACTTTTCCCCGAGTTTCCCCCCTGATCATTTTGTCACTTAGGCTTAGCATTGTAGCATTAAAGGAGAGATTGTCTGCTGGAGGTACAGGTAAATTARGCTTAATGAGACTGAAGAGACAAGCTCTTTTGGTCAGTACATTTGCACTGAAGTAAAGCTGGTAGGACTCAGTCATGGATCTGTCCCACTAGGACAGATCTGGTTCTATCTGGGGTGGGAGGGAGAGAGCATTTCTACTCTCTCTCTGCAGGGCTTTCTGCTCTCATGTAACCAGGCAGTAAAAATTAGTTGGAGGGGAATTCTTATTCTTCTTAGGCACAGCCCTCTTGGTTACAGCCAGTATTATCACTGTCTTCTGGGAATTAAATCAGTGCCTTTGAAAATAAAATCCAGGGGAGGGTTGCTGGTTTTCCAGCAGTTCAAGATCTGAAATTCCTTTCAGGCTTCACAGAAAGAAAACCACTGAGCTCTTCTTCATACCCAGAGAATGGCACGATTGTGACCTTTTTTTTCAGTGCAAACCCTCAGAAGATCAGCTCAGAGCACAGAGCAGAGTTGCCTTGGAGAGAGGCTCTGTTGGTAAACTCTGCAAGGGGAAAGTGGTCAGCAGTCTCATGGGTCAGCAGTTGTCCCCAAAGAGAGGTGACGGATTTTTGGTTATCTGCTACCCAAAGCCCTGCTTCCTCACACAAAATTTGCAACCTGCACCAGCCCAACACAGCAGCACAGTCCAATGTCCTGTGTATGGCTGGGCCATATTTCAAATGTGGGTCTAAGCCCTTTTCACCCATTAAGAAGTATCTGGGAACAATTCCTCTGTGCAGAGCAGAGATGCAGGGGCAGGGTGAGCAAAGCCCAGGGCTGTGCCATTCCCTGCCTCTGTGTGATCAGGATATGTGCAGCAGCCAAAGCTGTCATCACTTATCCCACACCTGTGGGAAGCACTGGGTATCTGGTGTCTGGTTGGGTGCCTAGAGAGACCCAGCTTTGCTGGCTGCAGYAGCACAGGGAGGAGCTGAAGGCTTTATGACAAATGGGCACTGCAGATTATGGGGCTTCTGCTCATGCACTGGCCCCAGTGCTGAGCTCTGTGACTCCTTTACTGTGCATTCAGATAACTCAGTCAGTGACATGGAAATGAATAAACTCCTCTTTAGTCCTCTCTCACAGAAACTTTGGTTGGCATGAGCTTGGCTGCATTTAGAAGCATTCAGAATTCCATTTTTTTAAGGAGGGAAGAATTTTCATGTAGCATTAAAAGAGCAACTACCTAATGAAGCATTTTTATGATGAAAATTGGTTTTTACCTATGTATGTTTGCGTATTTTGTTGTGAATTGAAAAATACAGCATCCTCCTATATGCATTTACCTCAACATATGCATGTACACATACTAAATATTTGCTCAGTTTCCCCCATAATTTAATATGGAGATCTCTATCTATCCTTTTCTAGTTATTCCCTCTCTTCCTCTCTCTCATATCACTTCAACAGAAAGCAAAAATCCACAGGAATATAATAATGCTGTACAAACATCTGAAATATGAAGTGAGAGAAAAACAGTTWTACCCAAAACTGTGAGGGATAAAATGAAGGCTCATCAGCTCTGTGTAAAGAAGCAGAGATTCAGGTCAGGTATCAACCTTTTCCAGTGCTAAAGCAGATCAGGTGGTGGAATTAACCASCTGAAAAGATCACTGAGTCACATCAAAGGAGGGATTGTGGAGCTGGAGGCTGTGGAAATTTCGTTGGCATTAGGATGCAGTGACAGAACCCCGGTAAGTCTGGCTCGGCTGCCTGACCCTGCTACCTCCACCTGGGGGTCAGTTTTTATTTCATGCACAATTAAATGTGACTTTTGCCTTATCTGCATGTAACAAGCTTGTTGTTCTGCTCCTGGTGTCCCTAGAGTGAAGATTCAGGCTACGGCTAAACTTGTCCAGCTTCCAGCAGATGGGGAGAGGGATAACTCTGCCCCAGCTCCCTGGGCTTTGCCCTCTCTGGGAGCCAAGGAGGGGCTGGAGGGCTCCCTTGTGGGCAGGGCTGGCAGCAGTGGAGGGAGCAGTAACACTCCAGCAGCAGGTGAGACATGAGAGCAGCACGGTGTCACACAGAGCTGTGCCCCGTGCCACTGCTGCTCGTGTTGACCACCAGCTAATGAGCCGGAGAGAGCAAACAGCAGAGACATGCGGAAAGCAGCTGGCTTGGCGTGGCTGTGGGCACAGCAGGCACAAACACTGACCTGTCACTGCCATTTCCTGATGTCAGATTGACCAGCTCACCAGGTGCCAGCAGTCAGTGCCACTGGGAGGAAGACTCTTGCTGCACCACCAGCAGCCAGACCCGCACTGGGCTGGGGACAGTGAGGCTTTGTGGCAARCACACTGTGCCAAGTGCCACACGTGTTTATTCATTATGTGTTATAACCTGGGCTCCTCTCTTACTATAATTTCCTTCAAATGTGGTTTTATTTTGTGGGTTTTTTTTGGTTTTTTTTTTTTTTTTTTTTTTTTTCTTCTGCACCTTTTCCATTTGCATAGTAGTACCATATCCCCAGTGACATTGGCAGGTGCTCCTCACTGGGATCAATGGGAAAAAAGGTCTCTGGTCATGGTAATGGTATACAGTCTTCCTAACTGAACTGTAGTGTGATCTCTTTTACTTGCCTGGCCTTTTTTTAAGCAAACACTGGCTTCACTAAATAATAAAATCAGTGAATGGGTCAGGTTGGAAAGGACCAAAGTGGTCCCACCTGCTCAAGTAGGGCTGCCCTGGGGCAGATGGCCCAGGATTGTGTCCAGACAGTTCTCATGTATCTCCAGTGAGAGACTCAACCTCTCTGAAGCTTCACAGCCTCCTCCAATATTGAATCAGGGTGCACTTGAGTATCAGGGACAGACAACGACAGACAGTGTTACACACAGCAGCTCCACACACCAGCTTGGAAGCAGTTTGGAATTTAGAARAACCCAAGCCATGCTAAGTTTATCTGTCATGGGGATGCACAAGTGCAACGTGAAATGGCTTCTTCTAGGAACCAAGCTGGGAATTATACTCTAAAGGGTTATAGCCAGGCACTGGACAGGCTGGAATGAGAGAGCTGTGTCTGGGTGCAGTTGGCATCACTCTAACACAAGCTGGAGATGGGCACTGCATCCTGGCTGCTCTCAGTGACACTGTCCCATCCCAATCCTATCCCATCCTATCCCATCCTATCCCATCCCATCCCAAGCAGGCTTCAAAAGCACAGGCAGGGAAGGAGAAGGTGTCTGCAGGCCCCCAGCCTCAGGATTTCTGGCCCTCCTGTCTTGCAGCAGAACAATTGTCCCATCTTTCCTCTCTCCTGAGCTACTCCACTGGGCTCTGTGTGTGGATAATGAAATCTGTGCTTATTTCYAGGAATTTCAGAGAAAGTCTTAAACCACCATCAGCTGGCAAATGTGACCTGCCAAATGTAACTGAAGTTGTGTAAGGTGAAGGATATAAAAGAAATAGTTGATTACAAAAGTACAGGAGAAAGGATTACTTAAAAATTGCAGATAACAGAACCATTTTTAGACTGGTGGCAATGAAGGTTTTCTGAACAAATATCCCAAGGACTGTGAATACTTAAGACAGAGTCTTAAACAGCTCCTCTGCTTTTCAAATCCATTAAGCATTTTACTACAGAGGTGAACAGAAGGACAAACTTTGCAGATTGAGTACATCTGAAATGAAGGTTTGCAATGAAGGTTCTAATCTGTGTGTCAGGTTGCTTCAGGCTTTTTTTTGAGAGAGCCATCAGTGTACAAAGTCGACAAGGAAGGCGTAGCAGGCTGTAATCTGTGGTTTGCAGTTGTCATGTGTTCTGTGCATTGCCAGGTGCTGTCCTTGTGCTTAGGGATGTGTTGATATGGCTGTAGCTGGCCTCGCAGGCTGGACACTCAGCAGCTCTAATCCTGGAGAGATATCCCTGTTCAGCTTGCATTGCATTTGCATGAACAATCGTCATTATATCAAAAGAAGATAAATCGCTAGGAAGAAAAATATTTGAAAGGAGTTTCAAAATAGTTTTCTGAGAAGAAGGCTGTGCTAAAAACAAATACCTCTTTATGTATATGCGTAGTGTGAGGATAATCACATAAGGAAAGTAGGATATAATGCAGTTAAGTGTGCGTAATGCATCTCCACACCTCTCCCTGCCATGTGGAAAATAAGTTCCTGTCCTCTATAAACTCTCTGTTCTGGTAGGAGAGGGGCTGGAAGGCAGCTGCCAGTACTAAATGAATTGCACAACAACCATTGCCTTCATCCCCCTGGTCTGCAGAGACTTTCTRTTTTCATGTTTTCAGTTTTTCACTCCTATAAAGAAACACTTTGAAGCCCAAAGACAGTTTGCTTGCCACAGACAATAACAACCTCCCTTGGACATAGCTGCATGACTTTCCTATTTATCCTACCTTGTCTTAAGGGGAGTATCTCTTGCTATTGAAGAGCAGGGCTGAGTCTGCCATTAATATCATTTACTAGAATCATGTGCTGTTCYCCTGCTAAAGAAAACCCAAAGTCACACAATCTCCTGGAAAACAAAAAGAATATTTAACATATTTATAGATCTCTCATCATTACTAATTATAGGCTGTTGCCTTCTGCTCAGACTCAGAAAAAGCACAGTGTGCACAAAYATTCAAGTGAAACAAGCATGAAGTATCTTGCATGTTCCTTTGGTTAAAAGRTTGTTTTTAAAAGCTGAAACAAGTATATGTTCTGTGTTTGAATATGGAGCAGGGCAAATATGGAGCAGAACAGAACATCCTAATTTCAACTGAGAATCCAACCAAGAACCCCCAGTCAGAGTACTACTTCTATAAAATACCTTATTATACTRTGCTTGAAAACACTTCTAGCACCTATAGCCACAGATCTGTGCCTGCCAAGTTTTCCTGCATTTAAGCAATAACTAAATTATTCCCACCTTTCTAGACATAGATTTGCAAGTCYGATAAATTACAGGGACAAGCAAGTAGTTAGACAGCTAAATGYTGTCATTTACAATTGTATTTATTTAACCTACTGTCTTCTACTTATACCTGACAGAATATTAGGAAGGGGGATGTGGATTCACAGGCTGTTTAAAAGCATTAGCTCCATGGTGCCTGTCTATGACTAAATTGATGTAAAAACTTTCCCTTATATTTCTTGCTGTCATGCTTTGCATCATCTCCTTGCACACCTCTCATTCTCATTAAGCAGTGACTGAATCACTTTCCCTGTTCCCTGCTATGTGGTTTTTCAGTCTCCCATTCTCTATCCAAAGCCCCTTCTTTYCCTCCCTGTGATTTGTCTCATCCCATGTTGCTCTGTGCTGGAAGGTGAGTTTGGTTAGGAAAGCCACAGGTCACAAAGCTTGGATAATTCACACACAAATATATTTGCACTAAAGGTTAGACACTTGCATAATCCACTTTTTTAGCCTGGGGTGCCAGATAGCCAATATGTGCMGTAGTTAAATAGCAGCTTGGTGTTTTTTTAAAGGTTACATTGCTTTTAGCTTATCTGCATTATGCTGGGCATGGTGCTACTGGCATTTCATGACATCAGAGTTACCTTTCTTCTAACAACAATACAGAAATACCCAGAAGCTGCCACGTGATATAAGCCCTTTATGCTSGTTATGCTTAAGGTAGCCTCACAGAAAAATGCAGATTTCTGTCAGAAAAACGAATTTTTCTCAGGGCTGTGGTATAAAAGTGAGCTCTCTCCCCTCATGCCCTTCTATATCTTACCAGTCCTTTAGTTCAGTMTGAAAAACCATATGAGACAATCACAGGATTTTTATGTCATATTTTATTCAATCTTTTTTATTGAACTGAAAGAAAACAATATAGAAGGTAAAACATTTCTTCAGTTGTACACTAGAGGAGAAAAAAAAMAGTTTCTCTCTGTGAGGCACCTAAATGGATAAAGAAGGAAAAAAAAAACCATAGCCCAACAAGCACCCTCATTCCCACTGTCAACCCCTAAACTACCAAATTAATGAAAGGCAAAGAACCAGAG
>NW_026623488.1:393493-397905 GCF_030028575.1 Malurus melanocephalus | reverse complement strand
AGACAATAGTTCTTTTGATTTAAAATAATATCTGGTTCAGTAACACTTTTGGATGTTGCAGCAATTAACAACAGACATTAAACCACAACTAAAAGGCAGTTGAAGGCCTGGTAAATCGAATGAGTTGAACATTTTCATGCTTCAAACTAAGCTGCATTTGTCCATGTAGCAGTGGCAGCCTCAGATTACACAAGTGGGACTGTGCAATCTGTAGGGTTCAGGGAAGGTTTGCTTACCAGGGCTTTCAGCCCATCCTTCCCCTTCCTGCTCCACAGATTATATGGGTCATTTGAGAACCAAGGAGATCTGTGGAGATGAAGCAGAGAAATTTGGCACTTATGTGTCACTACACATGAGAGAACAGTTGTTTGTTTTGATTCTGTACAAAATCCCAGTGCAGATGAYGAGAGCATTTCCTCCCCTGGATTTCACCAAGATTTTTGGAAAGGCAAATACAGCAAAGGACACTACTGARCAAGATGAAACATGAGGTAGTTAAATAAGCCACAATTTTGATTGAGATGGCAAAAGAAGTGAGGTACTAAYATGGGATTTTTTWAAATGCAAAATGGATTTAAAAATAAGCATTTGTTTATTTCATCAGGATCTGAAAGTGAGACTGAGAAAGAACACTTAAAATTACGTGAATATGAGACACAAGAAGATCTGCTCATTATTAGAGTAAGGTCAGGTATCCGGACCTGGAAGGAAATGAGAGGAAATGTTGACTGGTGCAGCAGTAGAGATTCTCCTGTGGAGGTTCTAGTGACAAGCAAGATAAACCTGAGTGCCCATGGTGCTGCTGCAGCCATAAAGACAAATCAGRTCCTGGGCTCCATCCTCAGGGGTACTATGAGCAGAGACAGAGACATGATTATCCCATTCCATTCAGTGAAGGAGAGCATTTTAATATCTAGGGAAGGTTTACTTYGCTGTAAAATTGGAGAAGAGAATGATAAAGAAACACACAGCCATGGCTGAAAATAGAAAAGAGAAAGGCTTAGGTTAGATATCAAGAGAAGTACCAAACCTGTCGTGTAAAACTGACTCGTGAAATAGTTCCTTACAAAATGTGGAACTAGGTGTTGCAAAGAAACCTGAGGGAAGAAAACCTTGGGAGTTAACATCACTAAATATGGTATTTAATCTGATTATGCCTGTTTGGGTACAGAGAGAGAAGACATGAGTGGCTCTTTCCATGCCTTAACCTGTTGTGTGGTACCAACACAGTAAGAAGGATGCAAGCATCCTGCTGTACTGTGTGCCAGGTTAATCAGGGACAAGCTTAAGTCCATGAAAATCTCACGTTAATGTCACTGGGAAGGTCTTTCTCTGGTGCTAGGAAACAGCTTGCTTTATGTTTCAACCCCATCTGTGAAGCTGTTGCTTGGATGTTAAATAAAAATATGGTACTGCTATTAAAAAAAAAAAACAAAACAAAAACAAAAACCTAGCTCTTTGTTTTCTATTGAGAATATTTTATGTTGTCAGAACAGCATAAGGAGTATATTGCCAGACAGGGGAAGAATGAGCTCATGAACACTCATGGTGTAAATAAATCATATTATCCCTTTTGGTAAATACACAATGGTTTATTCCTTGACAAGGAATATTCATTCACCTTCTTTTCTGTAAATTTTTTGTTGGGTTTTTTTTTTTTTTTTTGAGTGAGTGGGAAGGCTGTGATAAGGGGTGCTTAATTTGACATTGCATGTATTTATGACCTACAAAACTTGATATAGACCAAAAAGGAGTGGGCAGGAGATGGAAACTGAGAGCTGGCTTAGCAGCTGAATATAGACCTAAGAGCCAAGAAATCCCCAGTACTAATTGTGCTGCCACTACTGATTTATGGAGTGTCCTTGGGCACTGCTAAAACTTAGCAAGTATTTTGAGGTGGAAAAGAGCTATGTGTTTCTATTAAGATGGCATAATGAGGCTTTAATTAGGGAAAAATTGGCTACTTCTCTGCTGAGATGGAATAACTATTGTAGATGTGAATATATAAATACTCTGCTAAGCTGAAAGGGAAGCTATTGGTTCCTCTGACATGAAATCTTGAGAATGGACCATAAAACAGCTTCAGCATTACAATAGAGATTGTACATAGTTTTGTATGTGCCAGTGTTGTGATTAAAGGTAAATGTACTTAAGTTAATTTTAATTTATAATTAATTCTGATTGGAAAGATTTTTTTCATTCCAGTGCAATTCATATAAACCAATATGTACTCAAGATGGGTGGAAACTTGGCCATATTTCCTTCCCACAGGAGCATTAAGGCAAATTTGACATTTTATATATTTTTAATTAAATCACTATGATCTTTGCAGGCCAATGTTTGCTCTGACAGAATTTTTAAGCTTGAATAAAGGCAAATTATTTTAACAAATGTGCACAAAGATTAAAAAATGAATCCCTTCAGTGTTGAGACTGCATTGTCTGTTATCTCTGTTTTGAGTAAAACAGATGGTTCATATTGTAAATGATGCATGAATAGGACTTCCCCAATGTGATGCAAATGGAGCTGTGAAACTGGCATTGTGTGGAGGAAAAGAGGCTGATGTTAGTAGAAACTTCTTGGACAAACACCAGTAATGAACAAGTTCTTTGATTATGTTTCAMCACCCGTTAAAAAGCAAAGCATGTTCCGAAAAAATAATCAGAGACAAAGATGTCCTTTCAGAGACTGATMGTTCCAGGGACAATAAACCAGTCAGCCAGTGCTTGGTGCTGCTGCAGATTCCCATTGTCACCTTTGGCAAGTGCAGTCACTCWGTCCCTGGGTCAGCCTCTGTAACACAAGGGTTGCAGCCTCTTCTGTTTGTCATCTTCTGATGCGTTCAAACCACACGTGTTTGGGGCAGACATTCTCCTCAGTGGTTGGCACAACCAGAAACTGGAAACAAGCAACAGTGTGATGAGAGCAATATTTCCCTGAGCTTGAATGACCTTCCATGTGCACTGGATTGTATGGAATAGATCTTACAAAAAAAGCCATTTAATTTGAGCAGAGTTTCTCATCTCACTGTTCTCAATAAAGTATTTTCCTGAAATAGATCCTTGTAACTTTAAGCAAATGATGATCAGGTCTAAATTCCTCTTTACTTCCCAATTTAGAACAGGCTTTTATGAACTTCCAGTCTGCTCCTACAACTGTCAATATACGTGTTTCAGTGATTAAAATGAAATACRTTCCCAGGCTGGTGTTAAGCTGACCTGATTTACATACCCTTTTCAGTTACTGATTCTTCCAGTTTTTGAGGAAAATTCAGATCTATCACAGTAAACCAGTATGCAAAAATCGTTTGCATTATCCTTAATTATGGTATTGAAAGTGCCCAACAGCCTTGTTTTAAAAATGGAGCACCCCAATCACCATGTCACCAACTTCTCTATTTTTTTTGTGTTTTACTTAATTGAGTTATCATAGAATGGTGTTGTTTTGGGAAAACAGTTGAATGAGTTATTTATTTGAGTGTTTGGGCCTGGTAGCATAAGAGTTTTATAAATTTATGAAATGTGTGGGAGACCAGCTTCAATAGGTTGAACTGAAGGATGGGAAAAACATGTTCATAAGAAGTAAGAACCTCAAATTTTTGCTTGTCCTGTTTGACATCTGGCTATCTTGCAGGTTTTGATCACACAGGTTCATTTCCATGTGTTTATTGCACCTATTCCACAGGCATTCCAACATGGTCAATACATGGTCTCACTGTTAAGTGCCATAATTGATTGACAATTACCTCCTGAAAAGCTTTCCTTTCCCTATTCAAAATCATGCTGTCAAAGAACACTAAAATCTCTGGTTTTGCACAGCTTCACACAGGTTTGAGGAATCTCAACCTTGTTTGCTCTGTGGGTCTTGATTCAATGCACACAGGTGGAGCCTACCAGGAAGAAACTGAGGGATCCTAGGAAAGAAAGTTGATATCCAGGATTGCCAATTGGGAAGGACAGAGACGGCTTGGGCTGAGAAAGGATTTCCACAGAGCATGTGGAAAAAGGAAGGTATGGAAATTTGAGATTCTAAGAACAAACAGAAGTTTGAAATGCCATGAAAATTCACCCTGGTTTAGTTGTTGAATATCATATATTCTGTCCTCTCTGTGAGCTTGCAGGGGTACCTAATTCCTGTAWTAATGACATTTTTTATGGCATACTTGGCACTCCTGTGCATATTTGCTTCAGAGCTCATCAACCTGGAAGCCATGGCTGAGGTTTGCTCCTTGCCTCACAGAGAAGTGTGATCTTGGAGGGGTCTATCTGGCCACTGTAGCAACTGATGCAGGCAAACCTCATAAAATGAAACATTCAAAACTCTGCGTGTGAAATCTCATCCATTTTCACAACATCTGGAATGATTCCCCTGACTTTTCAGGGCTCTTTAGCCTAAATGCTCCGTGAAGTCTG